>NC_068992.1:52773440-52774003 GCF_001194135.2 Octopus bimaculoides
ATGTGTGTGTGTGTGTGTGTGTGTGTGTGTGTGTGTGTGTGTGTGTGTGTGTGTGTTATATGTATGTATGTATGTAATATATACATCATTTTTCTTTTAGTCTTTCATTCTTTAATTCATTTCAACTATGAAGTCGCAGTAATGTTGGAGCAACTCCATGATTTGCACCGATCATCCTCCTGTATGTGCCTTTCTCCCAGCTGATGGCCCCTTTGGTATATGAAGGAGTCTGATTTTGCTGCTCTTGTTCGTAGCTCACGCCGGGCCGTCGGCTCATCCGATATTCAATCCATAACCTGCTCCTGTTTTATTGTAGTAGGGGTAGCAGATTATAGATTACTTTATTCAATGGCAGGTTTTATATTCTTCTACTGATAACATCTATCAGATTTTTAAAATTGTGTCAATATATGAGAGAAATTTCGTATATAATCAGTTCTGTATTTGAGTCGATTATAACAAATTAATCACACTTATATTAGCGTAAGCAGTTGTTTCGTGGCTGGTAATTTCGAACATATTAATATGGTGTTTTTATAGGCAGCTATCTCTTCCCATCCTTC
>NC_068992.1:52774013-52777331 GCF_001194135.2 Octopus bimaculoides
TATATATATATAGTCAACCAGTTACGAGCGTATAAGCCAATATTCATCGTCACATTGTGTAATCAATTATGCAAAGCCAACTAGATCGCATTCATTCACACAGTCAAAAGTTTCCATATTACGTCGAATGAGATCGAGGAATAATTTACTTTTAACCCAGGCAGAATGATTATCGACGAGTAGTATCTTTCAAGCACATATGATGATATATCAATCTCAAAACTTCTGGGCAGCTGACGTGTAGATGTTTCGAAACAAAGAAGCAAACTTTGACAATAGGCTAGGGGCTATGTTTCTGATAACGTCATTTTTATCAGAAGAATGCAAGTTATAAAGTATTATTTCAACTGTTATATATATATACATAATTTACATTATTTACATTTGACAGATATTTGTCCTCATCTTGTTTGTTGTCAACACAACGTTTCGGCTGATATACCCTACAGCCTTCGTCAGGTGTCTTGGGGGAAATTTCGAACCTGGGTTCTCATTCCTAACGATGTTACTATTATTATATTATTATTATTATTACTATTATTAATCAGGTCGCTGCCGTGAATCGAACTCGGAACCTTGGGGTTAGTAGCCCGCGCTCTTAACCACTACGCCATATGCGTATATCAGCCGAAACGTTGTGTTGACAACAAACAAGATGAGGACAAATATCCGTCAAATGTAAATAATGAAAATAATGTAAATAATTCCTCATCTCTTAAATATAGAACTGTGTTATATATATATTCCACTCTTTAGTTATCGTTTCCTAATTTTCTTCGTGGAAACATATAGCGGTGATATATGGAGTGAGAGAAGGAGAGACAGGGAGTGAGGGAGGGAAAAGAGAATGATATACATATATGACAAACATTTTACATATCTTCACCAAATACGTACATAAATGCACACAATGTTAAATACAGACACATACCCTCACAGGAACACTCATCCACATACACATACAATACAAATAAGTTCAAACATAGATGATACGAGTTCAAATTCGTTACAGGTTTTCTATGAAATGGTTATTAAAGTTGTCAGTCAGTGGGCCCTCTGTATTTAACAAGCGTTTTGCTTATAAATATGTATCTTCTATTCTCTTTATACAAACACGTATGTATATGTGTGTGGTTGTGTGTGCGTATGCTTATGTCTGTCTGTGTCTGTATATATATATATATATATATATATAAAACACCTTAACGTTTGCTACTTTTGAATCTGACATGTTTTCGTTGTTTACTTATTTTAATTTGTTTGCATCACTTTTAAATCATTAGATTGTTCGTTACGTTCAATCTACGTGTAATATGTCAGCATTATTGTGTTGTGTGTACAAGTAGCATCTAGTTTTCAATGCTGATTTAAGAGACTGAACGGAAAGCTTAAATGTGTCACCGATGACTTAGTGTACAACATGTGACGGAAGTGACGTTGTAAGCTTCACTGATGGTTATAAAATTTAGGAATAAGTATTAGCAAAATTATCTGTACGAAACTCTTTTAAGTGTATATATTAGGTTATTCTTGTTTTATCTAAATATACATGTATACTGTGGCAGCAGCCAAGCTATATGTGCGTATCTAAATACAAATTGTAGGCTGCTTTATTTAGGGACGGGTCATAAGAAACAATCCAGTTCAAACCAGAATTTGGCGGGTTGATTATAATATGTACGATCTGTTATATAGGTTCGGTCTATGTATGCGTGTTCGTTTAACGCTCATCTCCATCCTGCAAATGTTGAAACATGATGCGTTATTCTTAAATCAATCTGTGAGAGATTGCTCAGATTATAACTTCGTGTTCCTCCCTTCCTTCCTATGGCATCAAGATAAACAACATTTTTGGGATTTGCTTTTGTCAGTTATGCATTGAAAGAAAAGACATTAAATTACCGCTTCTGAAAAAATATATATATCAACAGAACAAATCATGAATAGAAACTAGTTTGGTCAAGGGATGGTCAGTAATTCAATTGTTTGTGATAGATATAATCAACTCTATATACAAATTTCTATTCACAAGATAAATAAGTATTCATGTTTGTCGTTGGTTTGATTTACCCAAATTTCATATGATTGGGAACAATGCCTTCAACGCATTCATTATTTCCACTTCTCAATTTTGTATAACGAAGATAAATCTATTTCTCTTATTATACCACCATCGAATGGTAGCGAGAACCAACTCCAAAAACAATCTTTGCTCTAAAGAAGAAAATGTATGAAACAGAATTATGGAAACACAACAGAGTCTATATTGTTTAGAAAGTTGAATTGAAGCTTAAATATCCACAAACATGTTATGCTTGATTTCAGTAAGAGAGAAAAAAAAATCGCAGAAGAAAAGAAACTCTAGGGAAACTGATCAAAACCTAAAATAGAACAAAAAATAAAGGTTATATTCTTATTGCCAATAAATTTTAAGTAACTTTGATCTTTTATCCGAAATGTCTTTCTCTTTAGGGACCTTTCGACTCAGTAATATTTGAATTATTGTACAAGATATTTCTGATCATTCGCTTTCTTTTCTTCTCGAGTGTAAAAAATAAAATAAAAAAAATCACAACCATTTCATTTAACCAAGATGAATGTAATCTTCAGGGAAAAAATGAAAACAAATTTTTCTTATATATAACTTTTTAAAGTGGATGAACATTATAGTGGTATAAAGACGAGAAAAAACTGATAATTATAATAATTTTTTCTTTATTTGGCATAATGGCAAACATAAATAATAATATGTATGAGATAAAACAAGAAACTAAAATTATATTGCAATATTTGTTGAAGCATTCATAAAATATTATCTCAAGAACAAAAATTATTTTTTATTAAGCTGTAGGAAATCTTGCTGATGAGTAGATGTCAATGTGTCTGCACATCTATCAGTCGATCGTTCAGCAATCTGTCGGTTTGTTCAGATTCCTATATTCATTCCACTTCCTTCCTTTTTATTTCTTATAAGCAAATATGTATATAAACACATAGGGGCATTTAAGACATAAGCACAGCCCCCCCACACACACACATACATACATGCACATGTATATGCGAGTGTGTTTGTGCCTGTATCCGTTACTAGACAACAGCGGTACTCAATACCTTAGTAGAGATTATTTTGATCGAGTCCATCTCTAGCTACTCGGCGTTTTATCAGTTGGCGCACAGTTTTCTGGCAAGTTATACTTTAGATGAATACATTTCACAACACGAATATATGCTCATATATATGTGTGTGTGTGTGAGTGTGTGTGTATATGTATGCATATATAAAGATGTATCTATCTATATATGCTTGCATCTATATCT
>NC_068992.1:52777341-52779136 GCF_001194135.2 Octopus bimaculoides
ACACACACAAACACACACACACACAGATATATATATATATATATATATGGAACAGGGAACACAGCTATTCCTGTGCCTGCAAACACACACACGCACACACGCACACACACACACACACAGCTACACGCTCGCGAGTATAAATGCACACTAACGCATACACACACATACACATATATTTATGTACGTACGTATTTAAATGTAAACATATATATGTGTGTGTGTGTATGTGTGTGTGTGTGTGTATGTTCAGAGAGAGAGAGAAAGAGAGAGAGCGAAGGAGAGAATGAGAAATAGAATTTATGTTTACATGTGTCTTTATGAAAGAGAGAAATGGAAAGAGTTAGAGATGGAAAAGGAGAGAAATTCTATGTGAAACTGCACACCTAATATAGTCTGAATTCAGCAATTTTGTAGACAGGACTCTCAGACATGAAAAATTATATTTGAATCCATAGAAAAATGTACTTTGATTAATAAATGTGCAGGAATAAACGGGACAGTGTTGTAAATATATAGAACAGCATTCCTACTCTATATCTCACAAAAGGGAGCGAACTCTGTCGGAGAAGCATAATAATTGGAGAATAAAGGTAAAGAGACATATAAATTTTATCACATTCTATTTTTGCTGGGGAAGGTGTAAAAATATCCATTAATATTTGATGGTAATATACGGATAATTTTGCTGCACAGAAATATTAATAAATCATACATGACAAATAAATAGAATAATATTAAATAATTGAAAACAATCTACACTCGAAAAGATTGATATTCTATAATATCGAATCTATAACACATTTGCTAAAACGATTTCCATTTCCTTTCATCGTATATGTCTTCTGTCTTATTAGACTTATGATTAATATTATTAGTTTGTAGCATTAGTATAGTTGTTGATGTTGTTATTATAATTGCTGTGTTGTTAATGTTGTTGTTAATACTATCATCATCATCATCATCATCATCATCATTATTATTCATATTTTTGTATCTTATCATAATAACCTCTTTCATTCATGTAATTTCGCTTACTGTTGTTTACATAAGTTCAAAATTATCTAATAGTTTCTTGTCTTGAAATCTACATCTAGGATGCGGTGATTGTGTTGAAAATAATGTTGTCGTAATCGGGAGAAGTTATTCTCCTAAGACATGCACTACAACGTCTAGTATATTTTGCATTTAAATCTCGCAATAACTTTTAAGAATAAATATGCTAACAATCGTTTCAGATCTCACTGTAGACAGTGCAAATCACGGTTATTATAATGTTGCTCTTGACTTGATAGAAAGAGCTATCAAATACCCTTTGAATGACGTCCTAAGTTCTTTAAATAGAGTAAGTATACATTGCAAAAAATTGTCCTAGAGAAGCTTTAAAACGAGTTGATCAATGTAAAAATGCCTTCATTAACTATTATCTCCATCAAAAATCACTTACAGATACAAAACAACAGTTGCCAACATTCAATCTATACTGATATATTGCTACAGTTTAGTAGAAGTTTGAAAAGCAGTACCTCTTGTTTTTGAATATGGGACGTTACCAGATAGCTACATGTTAATCGAAAGCAATCAGAAATGCGTCAGTTACACCTTATGTTTAATGACACATTCTCAATATCTTCATTTTAATGGCAACATATAAACTAGTTCATTGTAATTGATTCCTAACTGTCCAGCTCTTTTCCATTTTCTCCCAGTGCCCCGCTGTTTCTCTTTCTACCTGTTTCTGTTTGTCTATTGTCTTTCTGTCTCTCTCTCTCTTTCACTCTCTCTCTCTCTCTCTCTA
>NC_068992.1:52779296-52781819 GCF_001194135.2 Octopus bimaculoides
ATATATATATAACATACATGCAAACACTCGCGCTCATACGCACGCACACACACACAAGTGTAAATATATTTTATTTGCTTCTACTCTTTCTCTCTTCTGCTCACCTATTATAAACACAATATCATAAACATTCTATTACTTGAAAGTCCATTAAATATTCGATTTATATTACAAGATCATTCTCATAATATAAACAAATGGAATTTATCCAAGACCTCAGTTAAAATATTTATATATCAGCTATTACTGTCTAAATATTGATATCAAAGCAAATAAACCTATAAATTGGAAATAATTCATCCCATTACATTTATTTCGTCCCAGTATCTCTGAAAATAATTTTTAGGGCGTTGTTCATATGTACACATCTATTAGCATTTATTACTACCGATGGAGCCATGTCGGGGAATCTACAGATATGCGAGTTTGTCGGATACAATATATGGAAACATTTCCTCAGTCATTGTTCAAATCCTAACTCTTTGCGTTTATCTTTCCTCATATTGGTGTAGGTGTCTATTCGTAAAGAAGTGAAGAAGCAAGAACAGTGTGTCTGACATTTCTTTCCTATATAAAACAGCCTTTGGGAACCGCTTGTGTTCTCTTGCACGAAATGGAAGCGTGCTGAAGGAGGATTTTGTGAATATTCTTTATAATAAAGCTGATGTATTTATTGGAAGCGTTCAAATGGAGGCCTGTTTACCGACGTGTAGTACAAAACAACGCAGCTGGTTTATCCTACCAAAAATATATTTACTTCTAGAAAAATGCTTTAAAATACTTTCACGCATACCCACAGTTACCATAGACACCTGTTACTTTCATCTCCAAGTGTTTCTAGGGCAAGTGTGAAGGAAAATGCTTTTTATTAAACATCGCCGCTGTCATCTTTCACATATGGCACGAAATTATTCCAGCTTCTGACTGGATTCACTGGACAACTATTAGTTATTGCAGATTAATTTGTATTCGCAATGGTCACTCCGAGATATGGGGAGAAAATTATAATGCGATAAAGAATTATACCCAGTGCTTGGTAGATTTTTTTATCTCTACCCCAAAATTTTTAAAGGGAAAAAGCTGTCACCGGTGAGAATTGAAACCAAAACGTAGAAAGCCGACAGATTACGATAAAACACTCTAAAGACACCAGGAGTTAGCCAGTGTTTGGTACAATTTTGAATTAAACGCTCAGTTTATCAAAACAGGAAATATGAGAGTGGGTCACAAGGCCGGGTGGTGGTAAATGGTATTCGTGGCTGGGAATTTGTTAGGATTTCAGAGGATATCTACAGATACTGAGACCAATATTGGGATTTTCATGGAAATGGACCGGAAATTAACTTGGTTAATGTTTTCTTTAAACAGAGGCCAGACTGTGGCGGCGGCAAAGGAGACAAAAGCTGGAAATACAGAGGACTGTTGTGTAGGAAGCGTAGAACGATGAGAGAAGAATATGGCAAATAAATGCAAGGCAATGGAGTAGTAGTAGTAGCAGTAGTAGTAGTAGCAGTAGTAGTAGTAGTAGTAGTATTAGTAGTAGTAGTAGTAGTAGTAGTAGTAGTAGTAGTAGAAAAAGAAGAAGGAAAAAAGTGACAGTAAGAAGAAAGCTTTAAAAAAGACAAAGTAAATGGGAACGAAAAAACGCCTCGCAAGAAGCTGAATATGAAGTGTAGTTATGGAATGATGAAGTAAATGATGCCTACTTTCTTAGGGTGAAAGAAAAGAAGAGGAGAGACGCGACAGGGCGTCGAGATTTGAGAGAAAGGAATAAAACAGGGGGAAAGTAAGTAAGAGTAAGTAAGAGAGAAAGGAAAAGGTAGAGAGAGAGAGAGGAATTCTTTAGTTAAGAGGAAGGTAAGTGCTACTGAAATGCCATTAGCTTGTCATCAAAGTAATATTAAATCATAGAAACGAGTTATTTGCAATTGTTAAGCATTTGCTAATCATGGTTGTCGTAATTGTCTCCGACGTTGATTGTTAAACGCCGTCCATTGTAAAAGGGCAGAATGTTAATTGCAAAGCTATTTCCTCGTCTCGGCACTATTCACGTTACGATACATACACACACAAACACACACACATACACACAAAAAAAACGCACACACACTCAAACACACACGCTCACACACATACATATATATATATGTGTGTGTGTGTGTGTGTGTGTGTGTGCGTGCGTATGTGTCTATCTGTTTCTGCCTCTGTGTGTGTGCTTATGTGTGCGTTCGCGCGTATGTGTTTGTGTGTGTATTATCGTGACATAAAATAAAACAATACACAATCGTTTTCGAAACCTTAGGTGCATCCTTCTTCACTCTGATGTAAATTGCTAGTGACATTTTCGCTGGATTTTACTTAAGTATTTCCTATGGCAGTTTAATATTGCGCCCTACTTGATGTAAGTTTATCTATGTGTTTGCAAGTAAGTCCATATATATATATATATATATATATATATATATATATATATATATATGTGTGTGTGTGTATATATAATTATATATATATATATATACATAT
>NC_068992.1:52782006-52783533 GCF_001194135.2 Octopus bimaculoides
ATATATATATGTATGTATGTATATATATATGTATGTATATATATATATATGTATGTCTATACATATGTATGTATGTATATGAATATGTATGTAACTATATAATTACCTATATGCCTACAAATATTATGTGTATATGCTTGCATTTATATCTTCTACTATGTATCTTTCATAGGTTATCGTGCATTCAGTGTTTAGTTATCATTAACTTAATTTCTAAATCCAATGACGTCATGATCTCAAACACATTTCAACCAAAGTTTTATTCGCTCGCCCATTACT
Source organism: Octopus bimaculoides (assembly GCF_001194135.2). NCBI lineage: Eukaryota > Metazoa > Mollusca > Cephalopoda > Octopoda > Octopodidae > Octopus > Octopus bimaculoides. Next base: position 52,782,286 of record NC_068992.1, read on the forward strand.
TTACAAACATTAAGAGGCGTAAAAAGAATTCTGCTGCTTCCTACATCTACTCTGTAATAGAAAATGCAATACTAAACCATCTTCAATGGAATAGTTTCTGAAGCTAAAGCTTGTGGGGCTGTAGGTCTTGCCATACGTCTTAAGAGAAACCTGCCATATCCTATTTGTTAAATCTCCATTGCACAGAAGACTGTTGAGGAAAGATTCCAAACCTCATGTTTGGAATCTGTATATAAATTTATTCGGCCTACCGTTTTCCAAACGCTAATAACAGCCGATAAACGCGTGCTTATACATTGTTTTTGTTATTTGATTCTCTAATCCTTTAGCACATAAGAAAATCATATCCAGCCCACATTTTCTACCTGTTTTGTGTTCAAACCAGCTAGATCTGGTATTTCACGCCTACTCTACAATAAGATGCTAAAATAAACAATCACCTCTTAGAAATCTCAGTGTTACACGATAATGCGGCATTGATTCAAACCAATGTGAATAAACAGGCATACATTTTACAGAGCCATCTGAATACTAAATGTTTAAATGTTTCTCATTCTTAACTCAACTCCATACTCATATTATATCACATACACCGTTGGTAACGTCTATGAATATAACAATGACCTATCATTTTTGTTTTAAATTTTCCTCATTAGGTTTTCTTGGCTGAGTTGTCTTGCACATGTTTCCTTGAAATATAGTGTTTTATTGTTTTATTTCAATTTGATTATCTTCCTTCACGTTACTTAATTTTTAACCAATATTCTAACGATTATAACGAAACAACATGTTGTCTGGTGTAGCGCTTGGCATTTCTACTCTAGTTTTTGGACACAAAAATGGTAGGTAATAGATTCTGCTATAGATGTATAGTTGTAAGTCTTAAAATAGTACAATATTACTTAAACCCTTATGTATGTCACATATGTATCTTTCTATTTATTTCCTTCCTGTCAGTACAAACATATACAGACACACACATGTATGCATGCATTCATATGTATGTTTATATATATATATTGCAGTTATATGCAATAAAGAAAAAACAAAAAGGAAAAATTCAATTGTCATTGATAGTGACTGATGGTGCAGGGTAGTAACTATGTTGCTGGAAATTAAAAATATCCCTAGAGCCGCAAGAAAGCAAATTTTCACGTACTGACTGGGGAGATAACCGTTGTCTATTTATTTATTTACAGGTATGAATATATGTAAGTATGTATGTATGCATATGCATATATACATATA
>NC_068992.1:52783747-52784411 GCF_001194135.2 Octopus bimaculoides
TGTGTGTGTGTGTGTGTGTGTGTGTGTGTGTGTGTGTATGTGTGTGTGTGGAATGTAATTCTACAAGTTTCTGCAAGAGAAAACATTAATCTTTCTATGTTTTATAAAAATGCACCCGTCGTAGTTTTCTACGCAAATTTCCCTTTATATATTTATACATAGAGAATATCAATGTATTATATATCAGAACATTCAATGCTGAAGTTATTACATGAAATATGTTTTCATATCTATGAAACAGTTATTTACATCACTAATATTATTAAATATCGCTTCTGCATTTAATCACTGTGTCTAAATGTAGAGCACATTCGAGATTATTTAATTTATATATAGAGAGGTGATATTTCAATTTCGGTGAGATGCAGATGTTTTAGATATTTTCTGATGAATACTTGCAATCAGGACAACTTCATATATGCAAAGACCGGTTATTCAGATATTCAAATTACTCGCTTTTCGTCTGGCTGATGTAGTCATCATGTTCGCATATACAGTCGTAGAAAGTTTGTTTATGTGAATATATATATATATTTACATATACATATGTACATACATATATAAATATATATAAACACACATGTATATGTGTATGTTTGTCTGTATGTATATATATATATATATATATATATATATATATATATATATATATATATATATATAT
>NC_068992.1:52784632-52789258 GCF_001194135.2 Octopus bimaculoides
CATATATATCTTTTATCTCTTTTACTTGTTTCAGTCATTTGACTGCGGCCATGCTGGAGCACCGCCTTTAGTCGAGCTAGTCGACCCCGGGACTTATTCTTTGTAAGTCTAGTACTTATTCTATCGGTCTCTTTTGCCGAACCGCTAAGTGACAGGGACATAAACACACCAGCATCGGTTGTCAAGCAATGCTAGGCGGACAAACACAAGCACACACACACATATATATACATATATACGACGGGCTTCTTTCAGTTTCCGTCTACCAAATCCACTCACAAGGCTTTGGTCGGCCCGAGGCTATAGCAGAAGACACTTGCCCAAGGTGCCACGCAATATAAACTCGTAATAGGAAAACGATTACACTGAGTTGTGATTGTTTATTTGAATGCATATAACTCAGTTTCTTCCCGGGTGTATTGATATTCCATACTTTCGGTGTGTGTGGGCGCGTGCGCGCGCGTGTGTACATGTAGTAAGAAAAACAGAGAGAGAAAGTAAAATATTTACTTGTCCAGGCAAATACAATAAGAGGAAATACAACCTAAAGGCCCAGAGTGAGTATATAAGAAAATTTGTTGAAATGATTATTAATACGCTTAACCGATTTCACATTTGTGTTATTTTGAGAAAAGCTTGAGATTTCAGAAACATGGGGTCATTACTGCGTCGTTTTTGATCGTTGCTCTAAAACTCGTTCATTATTATAAAGGCAATATGGCTCCAGTTGCTATCATTTGAAATATAGATTCATTGTTTCATGATAGTTACTTGCTGAGGTAATGGACTTTTTGGTCAAGTATCTGGTATTGTATATCAAAGTCATGTGATAGCCGCGCCAGTGGGTCACATCCAAGTCCTGTAGATATGTGAGGTGAGTAGCTCTATGATAAGTTACGCATTTATTTTTGGAAATCAGAATTCTTACATTTTATTGAATCTGATTCGTTGTGATTCATCCTGTTTATGCTGCTAATTTTCACCAATATATTTATATGCACTTATGTGTATTTATGTACATATTTTTATTTCTATGAGTGTCGAGTGATATGGTACTGCTGATATAACCCGAAACAGATTACGAAACAGCTGTCACCAAATGGAGTAAACACCTTTTTTCACTTCTCTCATTCATTTATACATACACACATACACGCACGCACACTCACATATATATGTGTGTGTGGTTGTAAAGTGATTTACATATAACGATAGATAGGTAGAAAGATAAATAGAACAACACTTATATAAAAATGTGTGTCGTCTTTACAGATCCATCAATGTAGAATCTTTCTCAGTTTCTATGGTAATTTAGTGTCTGAGTTTGCACGATTCCTCTCCTCCTCCTTGGAACTAACACCAGTCCTTTGCAGATTGGACCTCCCTTCCGCGACAACTTTTCACTTGAGTCTGAAGCAAGAAATTATATAGAGCTTTACTCAGGACACACTGTCAGAAAATCCGAGATTGGAGCTACTGATCTAACGTTCATGAACTTCACACCAAAACCATTAGGCCAGTCCCCTTCGCTCTCTTATACACTCGCTTATGTGGGGGTGATGTTTGTGTATATGTTGTTTATATATATATACATAGATATAAATAATATATACGCATAAATATATCTATGCTTAAATATATGTATATGTATTGTAGATGTCGTGTGTTATCATATAGTATCTGCAAATTGTATGTCTAAATGAATTAGTACCATTCTGCATATGTTTATAATTATGGATACTTGTCTCTCTTTCTCTCTATCTGTTTACATATTTATATCTGTAATCATTCGAATTTTTTCAATTAAAAAGCCATATAACTACAGATATGACGGTCATTAAAGTGCAAATGCTTTGAAGACCCAATTCATTTTCAACTATAAACACATACATACTCGTACTCGCATCACAGCACTATTCTCATAGACTTCCCATACGCATCCACATATACTTTCACATCACATTATAAACACACAAACATAAACATAGCTTAATTGATAGCTCTTGCTTATCGACAAATCAATAAACTCAATGATTATCTAAATTGCTTTCTTTGTTTCATATATATTCCGTTACATTTTCTGTGTTATATTTTATTCTGATATTGGAATAGTTTGCAGTTTCGCTAGCAATCTGGCCTAAACAAAAGCATCACATCCACGTTTATTTTCTGTTGCAATGTCCACTGGATTCACTTATCCAATGTGTTTTCATTCATCACATCATGTCAGAGTTTCAGAATGAAATTTCACTGCAATTTTGAGTTATCTGGGTGCAATAGAACCCATCAGACCACAATTCTTATAGATTTTTATATATAGCTATAGTGTTTCGCACGCTTTCTCTATGTCTTTCTCATATTATTTTCGCTGTTTCATGACTTTACCATGAAATTTCAAATCTATGATTAATTAATAATCCCTTGTACTTAAATAGTTTTACACATTTATAATTCTATTTCAGTCAAATGTTTGAGAGTATGATTTACTTTTCTATACGAGGTTACTTATAATTATTTATTATATATTTTTAAATTCTATTTGTTCTTATTTCATTTTTATTTTGTACAACTTAAATATTTGTAGAAAATGTTTTTATCATATATATCCTTTTGAGTAATTTTTTTCGCTTTCAATTATTTTCATGCCATCTATTTATTTTTATCTTTTATCTTTTTCTTGTTTCAGTCATTAGACTGCGGCCATGCTGAGGCACCACATTAAGGAAATTTAGTCCAACTAGTCTACCCCAGTACCGGCTTTCTTTTAAAACCTGATAGTTATTCTATCGTACTCTTTTGCCGAAATGTTAAATTATGGGGCCGTAAACACAACAGTTTCGGTAGTGGGAAACAGACTTACATGCACACACACATACACAGAAACATACACATACATGCAGACACACACACACACACACACGCACACACACACACACACACACACACATCTATATAACGTGCCTCTTTCAGTTTCGGTCTACCAAGTCCACTCACAAATCATTAGTCTACCCCAGGCTATTGTAGAAGACATTTGTCAAAGGTTTCACGTAGTAAGACTGAACCCAGCAAACTTCTTAACACACGCCATGCTGGTTTTTGATTTTATAAACTACTGAAAGGCATTTTTAATTTCTATACTTTTCAATTATATTTCCAATCTCCAAGTCATGTTTGGACATTGCTACACATTGGTCAATACATCCATAATGACTCTTAGCTACGCAAGCAGCCGCAGACTTTTGTATTTTTTGAAACCCAGTTCATTTTTATTTTCAAAAATGTAATAAAATATACATAATATTTGTTTCCTGAAAAACTGAAAAAAATCAGAATGAAATCATGCATGAAATTGTTCGTATGATTGTTCAAAATTTACTTATTATTTTATTCTATTTATTAATGTTTCTTTTTATTATCTATATTTTCCGATCCATTTCATTTTAATGTCCGGTCTGACGTTTTGGTTGCAAAATACATAAATGATTACCATCAGGAAAGAGTGAGGTGAGTGGAACAGTTACCATTAACCTGAATAAATAAAATATATTAAAATAGGGAAATAAAATGGACGACATAAATAGTATTTTGCATCAGTGTCTGCGTATCCGTATTTATTAGACTAGATGATGTTCTCCGCCATCTCTCACAGCTACTCTTATCCATTGTGCTCATTTTCAACACGATTATTGTCATCACGGCCATTGACGTCGTTCGTGTTGTCAGCATCTTATTTATCGTATATTATGTATTATATATAGCTTTCTATATCAATATACTCTTCACATTCACTGGTGTGACCCCATAAGCATCTTTCCTTCTCCATGTCTTCCTCATAACCGCTACCAACATATCCATAACCCCCCCCACACACACACACACACATACACACACCAACAGTGCTGCAACCACTACTAACACCACCGCATCATCGTTATCAACGGCATCATCATCATTATCATCATCGTCATCACCATCACCATTCACCATCACTATCGTCATCACTGTCAACAGTAAAGCCACCATCGCCACTACACCACTAAAAGCACCCCGATCATCATCATCGTCGTCGTCATCATCATCAACATCCTCATCACCAACAACACAATCACCCTTACCACTACCACCACCATCATCAACTACATTGTCAGGATCATTGTCAACATCAGCATCGTTATAACCATTGATGATCGCTATTACCGCCATTATTCTCTATAACTTATCGTTGTGGTAGTCAATCTAAGTGTCATCAATTAGACCCATTTAACTTATCAATTTAGATCCATAATACTACACAGTTGCTGCTGCTGCCACTGCTGCTGCTGCTGCTGCTACTGCTACTACTACTACTACTACTACTACTACTACTACTACTACTACTACTACTACTACTGACGCCACCATATATATGTGTGTATATATATTTATATATATATATATATATGTACACACACACACCACACGCAAGTACACATATCTTTGAATTCTTTTATTCTTTAACTTGTTTCAGTTATTTGACTGTGGCCATGCTGGAGTACCACCTTTAAGCCGAATGAATCGAACCCGGGACTTCTTCTTTGTAAACCTAGTACTTATTCTATCGATCTCCTTTGCTGAACCGCTAAGTTT
>NC_068992.1:52789441-52791302 GCF_001194135.2 Octopus bimaculoides
TATATATATACAAACATATGTATTGGTATATTTGTGTATATATAAATATATATGTGTATGCATGTGTGTATGACTATACAAAGACACACAGATATAATGTTTAAACATATTGTACATATGACTGACGGTATGAGCCCACACGTAAATTGCAATTGGAGATAGGCAGAAGGTGAGATAATCTACGATCTAGAGGTAGCAGGAAAGACGAAATGCATATATGTATTGACTTTTATCACCACGTTATTAGCATTGGTTGGCATAAACAAAGCATTGATATACACACATATATGTGTGTATGTATGTGCGTTTGTGTATGCATGCATATATATATATATATATATATATATATATATATAAACGTACACACACACACACACACTTACACATATACCGACGCACGACGGCGCTCATAAATATGTTGCTTCAGGCAGGAAAAGTTTGTAATTGTTGAAGAATTTTATCCTCTAACATTCGTCAATTCACAACTCGTTCTAAGAGACATGCAATATGATGTAATTAAAATAAAGGTGATAATGTCGTATATTGACAGGACTAGAATAATAATGACCAACATTCCATGAGAAAGCAGATAATTATGGAACACATGCAGACCTCATGTAATTTGTGGGTAGATCAAGCTAATTGACAAATCGGTGTGACTAAAATTGATGAAGCCACATTTTACGTTATGAATGCTATGTTTGGGCTCCAATAAGGATTCCTGCCTCATAATGTTTGAAGCAAGAATAAATTAAACAAGGTAAATAATTCATGATCTAGCAGTTACTTCTACGAAGGAAATGATCGCCCTAATTATCCCAGATGCCAGTGAAATTGCTTAGAAATTGTATCCCTTCAGTAGTCATTTCGCTTTTTGGATTATATTCTTCGATGCATTTGAAACCGTTAATTATTTCTAGAAGAATTTTACGGATCGGAGAATATTAGTCAGGTAACAAGTTACTCTATATGGACTTGGTGACATTTCAATATCATATAACTGAGATGGCGCATTTTATCTGTTAGTATGTCCCAAAACATAGAGGAATTTAGTAAACTTCTTCGACGAAACACAGAGAAAATTGGAATGTGAGTTGAGTATTATTATCTTCTTAATCAACATACCACTTCCATAGAAAATAGCACTTTCAAGACAAACAATTAGGAAACTTTAACCAAGAACGTAATTTCTCAATGTATTTCACAGATCGGTGGTGATGTACCTAGAGAAACTTGCCTAGGACTATAATACGCATACATTATATAGGCACAAATATGATCTGTTTGCTGACAGCACAGTAGTTCATTTCTCTCCATCTCTACAAGTGACACGATTTTTTTTTATTATTATAAGGACAAATACCAAAATATATTTTTGCAGGATTTGAACACGGAATATTAAAGCAAGACCAGAATTTCTGTAAAATATCCTGTGAGTCCATTCTAATATAACTTCTATTAATCAAGAAATGAGAGCGCACGCATTGGTTAGGAGTAAAAAAATAACTCGTTTCCTAACGATATGGTGCCGGGTTCAGAGTCTATTAATGTGAGAATTCTTTTAAGGTCCTCAAAGGTGCAATTTGTATTTAAATAAAGGTGAACATAGTAATTGCAAATGTTACTACTATATTTTTCATTACCAGTAATAATTTAATTTGTTTCAATTGAACATACATAAAAGATTATTCACTATTAATTTATTCCAAAGTTAAAATGATTTCGCTGTAAATATCCATGTGTAGCAGAACGTTAGGCTGAGAATAAAAGCTATTGGGTTGAAAACGAATTTATATATACATACATTCATATACATACATATACACACACAGACACACACACACACACACACACACACACA
>NC_068992.1:52791436-52794330 GCF_001194135.2 Octopus bimaculoides
ATATATATATATATATATATATATATATACATAAACATACATATGGGATATATGTGCAAAAATCAGTAGAAATATGAGCATTTAACTAGAGTCAAATGCCGTATTTTCTGCTATTTAATGTATCGTTTTAATTGCTGCCTGTGTTATTTATACACAAACGGAATATAATGCATCATTGAAATGGTAATGTTGTGACATCCTTGAAGAAATATTTGCAACATCATTTTTTTAAAAGATTTAATTGAGGAAATGAGACTTTTGAATGGTTCGGAGTTAGCTAAACATGAATTTTTCTCTCTCACACGTACAAAAATAACAAAACAGAGTGAACTGCCTTGTGCAGTTCTTTCGAAGTTGAACGAAGAAATATACGATATGATAATTATAATTGCTTTTTAAACGATTATAAAACTAACATGCTCTCACGTCATTCTTAATGTTTACATCATATGAGGTATTAAAATTTATAGTTTTTCTAAATTTTAGTTTTGATGTTTTCATGCATGTATATTAAATTAGATATGATAATGTATTGTTCTTTTCAGTTTTGGTTTTAATATTGTTTTCCGACTCTTATATTATAATTATCTTCTTTAGGTTATTATTTTAAATTTCAGTGCAGATATAATTAAATACCGATTCTATGTAATAAATATTTACTTTACTTAATTGATTTATTCCATTTTTCTCATATTAAATGTCTCTACACTTTAATATATGTATCTTTTTATAATGAATTTAATACAACTTTATATTTAAATATTTTCTCGCATTCACCAATAATACTTACCAAAAGAGTAAGAAAAATTATGTAGAACAGAAAGTCAGCAGAATCTGTTCCAAATCAAAACGAATATGAAGTAATAAAGCAAAATATATATTGCTGTACTGTAGTAATATATATATTGCTAATAATTAGATTTCCTGTCGGTTGTTATAGTGGATATCATACTGACATTTAGAACTAAATTGAATTCAGAAACATATCAATAAACATTATACATACCTATTGAAAGGCAGTATATGTTATAAAGTGTTTCATTAAATATATTATCCATTAATCTTCTCTAGATTAACTCGATAACAATGTCAACTGAATTAGGAGTTCATCAACGCCAAATATCTCAAGGGGATGCTATGTAAGCAGTTCAGTATTCACATTATTGTTGGGAAATGCGTTTCTGGTATGATTTGATGTCAATGAATGCAAAATACTGTATACGGTGAAAAGTCGCCATTGCAAACAGCGACTGTAGACAAAGATAAAGTTGGCCTTACCATAAACGAGTTTTAAGTTCAGATATAACCAACATATTTTCGCCTAAGTGTGAAGAGAAGAGAATTAAAACAACTTTATATGCAATGTACATCCGACAATCAGAAATATATTCAATTATAAAATTTCTAATAATATTTTAATTCTGTACATTTAAATCTGCCTTTAATCTTCAAGAGATAAATAACATTGTAACATAAATTTTGAAACTGTTAAATTCAGGAAAATATTTTATTCATGACCTCCCGGAAAGAATCACATGCTACCAGTTTACACGGTCCCCGAAGGAAAATAATTTTCAAATTGCTACACGTATTTCTCCAACTACAATATGTTAGAATCACATGCACTTCCATTTCTGTTATATCCCACTTATTGCCCACCCTAAATTTAATGAATAAAGTTTCTCTTAAACCCTTCTCCATAAAAACCCACCCTAAAATCTAAGAAACATCTCGTTCAAACCTATATACCAAATAAGAATTTAACCCAAAAGAGAAGACAAACCATAATTAACTGAAGCAGCCCGACGAGGCTTAGCTGGCCGAAAGTTCAAAGTTAATGTATAAAAATATGGTTTAAGAAAACTCTCTCTCTCTCTCTCTCTCTCTATATATATATATATATATATATATATATATATATATATATATCATTCCATCATAAATGTTCGATGATTTTGTCTTGTCTCAAACGCAGAGGAATTAATGTATGATCTTATCGGTAACCATCGTTAGCAAAGATGCATTGCATGTAGTAGTAAATCTCATCGTCCAACCGATCTAATTCATACAAATAATTGTAACAAGTCATGCCTTAGTTACAACTGATTCTCTAAGTGCTAACCTCTAATATATATAACCTGCATGTTCAAAATAAGGAAACTTTAAATTATATATATATATGCTCTTATAACATACCCGTATCTGGGTGTGAATGACTAATGCACCTGCATTTATCATGGTTATAATTTTCGCAGAATCTAGAGCGTATATGTTAGATATTTGAAAATACCACTGTAGGTATAGGAGGGTTTTGCATTTCACACATCAATTAACTAGTTTTCAAAATCTCAGCTTTCGGTTAAAATGCTTTAGGGACGAGACTAGAGGGTTAAAGAAAAACTATTCCCTTGGCTAGAGTAGAATATAAATAGACGCTTGTCTGATACAACTTATACTCTACTTTCAAGAAATAAAAGTTAATATAACCTAGCGGTTATAAATGAGTCGAAAACAAGGGTTTCATTAATGCGGGTACTCATTATAATACTCAGAGCATAAAAGATAAAGCTCCTTATCGTGTCATATAAATTCTCGTGTTATATAAAGTCCAGTTTTCCTGGCGTATATATTCCCCAGAATATGTATAACATTCTGCTTAAACAATGGATTTACGAATACAATATCCCTGCATCCACTCTCTATTTCCTATCTTATCTAAATTAACTATTGCTTAACCATCGTCTCACATAGTCTCTGGAAACAGCTGTAAGACATTCTATTTATAAATGTTCTATAATGCACGGAGCCTTGGTTTCTTATCTCATTACGAAACAAAATCCTTATATATGTATATATATATATATATGTATATATGTATATATATATATATGTGT
>NC_068992.1:52795476-52805723 GCF_001194135.2 Octopus bimaculoides
ATATATACATATATAGAGAGAGTTATATAGATAGATATACACACACATATATACATATACACCTACACCCACTTATACATATCGGTTGGAATATTAACGTAAAAATCTGTTACAATAACTGTCTTTGTTTTTGCCATATGACGTTGTGCTTTTGATTGCTAAATGCACAAAAGTAACTTGGATTACCACCCCAGGCTTAAACTGCTTTCATCCGTCTTGGAACTTCATTAGCTGTATAGATACTGGATAATAAAAATCAATACTGCAGGTACATATTTCTTCATTTCTATATATCGATGAGTTTATTTTTCAGCGAAATAGAATAGTGATAAACACAAATTATACAAATGTTTATAGAAATGACGGAATCGAGAAGCCGTGCTGGCGAGCTATACAAGAGAATGGTAACTAATGAGTAATTATATGTTCTTGAGATGTTTTCCTAACAAAAATTTCTTTCGGTGGATGGACACTTAAATATCTCAACGCTTCATTACATTTGGGTTTTTATTTATTTCTTTTGTCGTCAACTTAGTTTGAATAGTTCTGCAAATTGGAACATGCGTTCATTTTTTAGGTTTTTTTTTTTTCCTTTTTACATGAAATTGTTTTCTATCAACACTAATTCAGCTGAAATATGGGACGAATGCCTATCAATTAATTTAGCTTAATACTGAGACCAGTGAAGTAATTGTCTGAAAAATGCTCATAAAATATCTGATTTTCCATTGCCCAAACGTCAAGGTGAATGTCGCAACAATTTTCATCCAAGAGTAACACAAATAGGTTACATTTTGCATTCTATATTTAGGTTCTATTCTTGAATAGATGTAGTTTTCTAGGCAGATTTTCTAAATTTAATAATAAAGCAAGAAATAATATATTTAATGAAATCATTACAGCTGTTAGTGTATTGGGAAATCTCAATCATCAGGAAAAAGTAATTAAAATTTATTGAAATGACAGATCTATCGGACTTTCAAAGAGGTCAATTTGTTGGTGCTCATATAGCAGGTGCTAGCGTAACGAAAACATCCGAAATGTTTGGTGTATCAAGAAGTACTGTCTCGAAAGTAATGACAGCCTTTGAGAAAGAGGGAGAAACCTCCTCGTCGAAACAATACTCCGGAAGAAAACCAAAACTTTCATATAGGGACCATCGGATTCTTACGCGACCTGTTAGAAAGGATCACAAAAGTACAGCTCCCAAAATTACTGCAGAGCTTAATGACCACCTCGAGAACCCAGTTTCCACATAAACTGTCAGCCAGGAGCTGCCGGATTTCACGGTAGAGCTGCAATCAGAAAACTTAGTTGTTCTGAATCTATGGTACAAATTTAACAATTTTTTTAACAGGGAAAATCTACCATCCCAGTATAAATCAACAACTGTGAATCAATATGAATAGTTGTTTTCTTCCCTGGTTGTCTAATATGCTACCTATTCTCCCAAGAACTTTGCTCCAGTAGTCGTTGGCAACATTGACTCTGCAGTGGACACCTTATGGTCGTTGCACAATCTATACATCGACGGGATGCTGTTGTTGATGGCCTGGAAGTTGTTGGCCGTGCGCTTCTTTGTGCCTACGATGTTTCACCACACCATAATATGTGCATTGAGGATCTTCTCTCTCTCCTCATACTCCCGTATCATTGTTTCCCTCATATTAGTGATGTGGGATTGTAAAATAACAGCAATACACGAGTGAAGAAAAATATATATAGTGCGTTTGTTTATTTGTAAAAACAAAAAAATAAAATGACCATCCCGAAATACAACAATATATGTGTGTGTGTATTGATATATAGATAGTTAGACCAACAGATAGATATGAATTTATATATATATATAATCCATAAAGATAAATATATAAACCTATCTATATTGATCATATAGCACTTCGTCTACAATGGTGGTTCTGCCGTATGGCTGAGTCATTAAAGGCGTCCTGTAGATTTGTGGTCGATAAATACATTACCAGTCTTGTATCGACATTGGTTCTCTCCTTTTAGTCCCTTTATTTTCTTCATCCTATCCTATTTTCTCTCTTCTTAAAGCAATTGGATGAAGGCTTGTGCTTGAATATGTTCACCATACCCCGTATATCACGATGTCACACCTACGATTCAGTCAATATGGTGAGAGGTCAGACGAAGACAACGTAATTATTCTATCTAACATATTCAAGTATCACACATAAATTCAACGTTTATAAGACCGAATACCAATGATATTAATATTTATAGATTATGAATATGCAGTTAAGAATTAAATATAATGCGACAAGAGATTTGCAATCAGATATCGAGTCTATAAATAAATAGGAATTATAAATTAACTTTGATCGTAGATTAGTGGTTGTAAATGTCTTGAAATATTCATATTTAAAACTTAATCGCTAATATATTTGTTAATTTATACCTTTTGAGCAAAATGCACACCTCATCGAAACTTATCGCAATATCTTCATTCAGTATAGTTTTAAATTATACTACTTACTATATTTTCATCAGTTTCTGTTATCCTGTCTCCATAACTAAAGTTTATGGCTTTCTCGCTGACAAACATTTACTTAGTCACTATATCAGAAATGTTCACATACGAATAAATATCTCTGTATATATAGAAATACTTGACTATTGCTTATGGAGTCGATAAAATAAATTCCAGTCAAGCTGTTTTGCTACATTCCAGCCTTGTGCAGATAGTGAAAAGGATTGTTGCTAGTCAGTTCCTTTTGCATTCCCTTTGTCACGTAAAGTTGTCACCCTTGAATCAAACCCCTTGATCGGAAAGCTCATTGTGCCGAGATTACATAACTCGGCTGCGGTTGTGAAGTGAAATATTATAACTGATTTTATTCATTGCCTTCTGACAACTGAATCTCAAAACAGTATTTGTCTTTTATATTCCAATCTAAAAATATATAGTACTTTACAATTAACAAAGAAAATATGTTAAGTGCAAGTATGTTATTGTTGCCATATAGGACGAATTTTTAATATCCGAGAGATATGTAATAAAATAGTTTTATATTACATTCATTTTTATAGCTTTATCACGCAGAAGTTTATTTATTATAAATATTTGCGACAGGTATAAAATCCTAAATTCTTATCGTATGACCTCTACGAATCTCCCAAATATTTTAATTGACTTACCCAAGTAACTCGTAATTTACAGTCTTTCATCTTTTTCTTCCAAGGATATTGCAATGTTACAGGTATATTGCTTGATAGTATTGAGTTGTAATCATACAATTTTATTTTATTGTACTTTTGAGTTATAGGGTACTGTATTGAAAATAAGGAGTTCATCAATTGTTCTGTAGAGGTTGGGAATAGGTGGCTTCTACTGAACAACGATATTTTGTTTGTGTAAATGTTCGATGGCTATTGAATAATATTGTAGAAAACAGTTTACACATTATGGCCCCGTAGATATGTGATGGGTCAGGCATTAGTCTAGTTTCAGTTGCTCATTAAGGAGATATCTAGATACTTGATCCGAAATGTTCAAAAGACTGTTAAAAGTTTGATGTTATAGAACAGAAGAGAATATCCAAGTACAAACATAAAAAAAATTATGAGTGCTGTTAATGCCACGACTTTCCTAGTTCTGATGCTGCCGAAAGCAACTTTCAAGACAGTATCATATCAGATATATCCATGATCTTGGAAGATTTTTTTCAAGTACTGTTATGGCTTCATATATTACTTACTAAGTATTACCATTGTTATACTAAAATGTGTTTCTAGAAACATGTTCCCGTCTAATATTTTTAACTTGGTAACTTGTATGTTTCTATGATATCGTTTAGCTCATATTTATCACTCGCTATTAATTTATTTGGTGTAATGTTGAATCACTCATTGTAGATTACGTTTAGCGTTCTTTAATCGCTGGGGGAATATAAAAATAACTTTTTCTCAACAAACTCTATGTTAATCATAGGAGTTACTTTACCTTGATCAGTGTAAGTTCGTAAGCTATTGATAATAAATAGAATTCTTCTCACGTACTGTCAGTTTTCGACTAAATCCCGAAGGGATTTCGTTAAATTTTTATATCAGCTGTTGTTAGATTTTTACGACATACTTAGTATCTATAACTTTCATCTATAAATTACAGTAGTGCTAAAATTGTCACTATTAACATTGCTATTGTCATAACCTCAGTAATATTAGTATTACAATCATTAGAAATGTTATCTATATTTCTATTAATATCAATACAATATTTCTCCTTGCATGCAGCAGTACTAAATACAGTGTAACACTCACCCTTTTCAAACTGGACTTCTAACATGTTTTGCACATGTGAGGAATGGATGGGTCTGTTTCCAATATCGATAAATTGATCATCACCATAGATAGGATGCAGTTATAAAAACAGACTTGATATAGAAGCGGACGACGTTTAAGTTCATTCATTTGTCATTCGAGCATTCCTTTATTCTGGCTTGATATTGATGTTGCAATGTTTTCTTTTGTAACGACAGATATTAAAAAGACAATCTACTTCCTGTTGTTATATGTATTGTTAATGTTCTCCGCAAGAATACATCAAATAAAATTTATAAAATGTACGTTGGTAGTGAAATCAATGTTATCAATATTGTTACCAATAATGCTAGTATTATTAATGTTAACCAATGAAAATAACAATAAAAAGATAATAACAAGGATACTATGAGCGCTAAAATCATGACAAACTCTCGTTCTATATATCATGGTTGCAAAATAAACCTAGCTTAAGTCATTGTAAGAAATCATCGATATTCCATAGATAGTATATGTATAATCGTGAAATAATGAAGTCACAGGACAAGTGATTGTATCTACTGTGGATAGAAAACTGTATTTTAGAAAAAAACATTTCTGAAATACTAAGGAACAGTAAGGGATGTGAAAAGCAATTTATAAAGTGAAAACCATCTTCATGGTGTATCCGTAGCCTTTCATATATTTAAGTTAAACGATTTCTAATACGCTTGCTTACTCATGGAAATACAAACCGTAGGATTAAATAAACAATTTATCTTTACAGAAGATTAATGTCACCAACATAGCCTATCACATCGGAAGGGTATATTACGGTATAGAACAGATATTTTGTGCATTGAAGCACATAATAAAAATCAAATGACTGTATATACCACCTTCTGAGAAAAATTAACGAAATACATTCTTCTGAGAAAAGAGAGATAAACAAAATTACAAGCGTTAAAATGCTTAACAACACAATGCGCCTTAAATAATGGATTAAAATGGTTTATCTTCAACTTTGAATACCACCTGAAACACGCGAGGTTTCAGGAACAACAGGCAGAAGATATGTTACCGACTATCATGAAAAAAGAGAAAGAAAATGAGAAAGAAAGATTCAGAAAAATGTTTTTTTCAAAAGGCTATTATCAACAAAAACTATACCGATTTAGAAGACAGTATGGCGAAATTGGTAATTGTTAGCTTTCTCCCCCAAAGCTTTACAGAATCCGTTTTGAGATTTGCAGAGAATGAATTCGAAGGAAGACGCTTTACGATATTGAAACCCATCAAAAATTTTTGATTAAAGTTAATAATTTGACATTCTAAAACGCTAAGAACCATGCATATTCTGTAACCTATTAAACATGTTACACGAACTACGCTTATGTCGTCATACTTTAGGACAAAAATAACTGCCAGCAAAAGACGAATGGATAAGTAACACTGGTCAACAAAAGGAAACTTTTTTTAATCATCAGAGTTGCTGACTGACTTTTCTGGGTTGCTTTTTGATGCTGATTACGAATCTGAAGTCCGATTTCCTCTATCTGGTCACATTTTCATGCTATTGATATCTGCTGTTTTAACTTATGGGATACGTAAAGCATGTCTATATAAAGTATATTGAATAAAAGATACCATAATTTCATGGCATTTTATTGTAAAAATTAAAATTATTGTGTAGAAATAAGTTAGAATACACTCGAATGCATAACAACTTAAAATCTTTAGGATTTGGACTTGCTATGGTGTTTATGTCTCAGGTTCATCCCTGTATAACATCCAACAGTAGCCAGCTAACATTCCTGCATTCCAAAATCCTCGATGTTATTGTTCCATCGGTGCAATATCTTGATGAAAGCGTTCCCCTTGCTCATCAGACACTGCTCCAAGGTTCTCGGCAAAAAAAGTCAGATGTGAATCAAGAAAATGGACTTTTAGTGACATCTGACAGTCCTATTGCAGCGTAGGAGTCTAGAAGACATTTCACTCCATTTCTAAACTCTAGAGATCACTTGTTGCCTAGGAAATTTTCACAGACCCATTTGAAGGATTCCCAGGCTTTAAGCTCAATCTCATCCAGTACTGTGAGGAAGTGGTTATCCTTCAGGAGTTCTTTTATCTGCAGCAATTGAACTGTATGGTTGATGTAATCGACTCATCCCCTCCCCAAAATTGCTGCTCTTGTGGTAAACCATTATAATGGCCTGAGAACATTGTAATGGACCTTAGACTTTGATGCAGTTTTCCTTGTCTAACTGTTTTGCGTGGGTAAAAAAATATTGCCAAAATCTATAAAGCTTATTTTTGGATCATCGTCAATTTCTGATTATGAACCACAGGGTAGTAAAGGTGAAACACTTTTCACTGAGAGAGTTTAAGTCATTTTGTGTGGGCTACAGAACTGATGACTAAAACACAGCGTGTCTCGCGTCTTGTTTGGAAAACAAGTGCATGAATATATAACTGAATTACAATAGAAAACAAAACTTTGATTCAGCAATTTTCTTATAAAAGGAATGGTTTACTCTACCAGTAACAAGACATTAATAGACCTATTGCATGTTTATTTGAAAGGCAGGTATTATAAAGATGGGAATTCCTAGAGGAAAATATCAATGCCAAGTTTAAAAGCTGCTTTATGGCGTAATGGAAATATAAACATCTATCCACATAACTTATTCAGTGCATTTAAAAGAATCTTATGTTAACTTAGAGATCCATTTTAACGAAATTTGATACAACAATCACCAATGGGATGGTTGTAAAAAAAAACATTAAACAAAGTTTCGCGAAATACTGCTGCTTTCAATATAGTTAGATAGTCAGGCTATTACAGGCATTATAGCAGTAGAGAATGGTCAAGTAGATCGTAATATATTCCTGGAAAAAGCAACATTCAGTCAATTCTTTTAGCGAACTGCAGAAAGTAATTCGCTTCCTCACATTAAATATGGTTTGAAAATGTATTTCCTAAGGCGAATGGCTAATAGAATTGTAGATTACAATTTCTCACAGGAATGTGTTAAAAGTAAAGTGATGAAAAAATTGTTTCTTTTCTTATATGACCCACAAATAGGCACGGGTGCGACCGTGTGCTAAGAAGCTCACTTCCCAACCACATGGTACTGGGTTCAGGTCCTACTGTGTGGCAACTTCGGATGGTGTCTTCCACCATAGTTTCGGGCAGACTAAAACCTTGAGAGTGGATTTGGTAGACGGAAAATGAAATGAATCTCGTCATATATCGAGGACTGATCAATAAATATCCGGACTATTGCCATATTAATGAAGCTAATATATGCAGAGAAACGCCGCTTGGCAAAGATTCACCTTGAACTCTGTTGTGCATTCGCACTGAGTTTTAACGCTCTAGCTCACTTATACTATTTACAGGAATATTTGAAAAAATGCGTGTGATCTTCGCATTGCCCATGGTAGAGAAAGTTGTCATGTCAATACCTGCTCAGAGGCTTACGTAGAGTTGCAGAATATGCATGGAGAGGAGTTTATGAGTCGCACATATGTGTACGAGTGGTTCAGACTTTTCCAAGATGGCCGAAAAAATGTCGATATTGACGAACGTTTTGGGAGACCTGGAAGTTAGTTACGGTCCATTTCGGTCCATTATCACTGAAGATTTGTGTTTGAGACGTGTGTCTGCGAAGTGTGTGCCAAAACCACTTTAAGCTGACCAAAAAGTCTCTCGGGTTTCAATTGCACAAGATTTCCGCGATAACGATGAAATCTTTATGACAACTTTTTGTAACCCTCTGAGCAGATATCGCCAAGCTTTTGGCAAAAATTGATGTAGAGTCTCTGCTCAAGTTTCTCTGACATGGTCACTGCGAAGGTCACATGCAACACACATTCATTCGAAGCACTGCTGTAAATAGCGGAAGTGAACTAGAACGTAAAATCTTAGTGCGCATGTACAGCAGAGTAAAGGTCAATCTGTACCAAGCCGCTTTACTCCGCGTACTTTAGATTCATTTCTATGGCAACTGTCCTGGTACTTATTGATCAGCTCTAGTATATGTAGGATATATGTGTGCGTATGTGTGTGTATGTGTGTGTGTGCGTATGTGTGTGTATGTGTGTGTGTGTGTGTGTGTGTGTGCGTGTGTGTGTGTGTGCATCTGTGTTTGTCTCCGCACTATCGCCTGACAATCGATGCTGCGTGTATAAGTACCCGCAATCTAGCGGTTGAGCAAATGAGATGATAGAATAAGTACTAGGTTTACAAAGAATATGTCCTGGGGTCGATTTCTTCAACTTAAACCATGTAAGGTGGTACTACAGCATGGCCGGAGTCAAATGGCAAAATCAAGTAAAAGAATAGAAGAATGAAAGAAAATCTGGCTGGTATTAAAAGGAAAATTACAGATGATTTTGTCTCACACCGCCCGAGTTAAAAGCTTGGCTTGCCTTCAAACTGATCCAACAGAATTTGCTGTAGTCGTAAACGCATGAAGTAGATCAAACGTATGAAGTCAGACCGAGGACAATTGATTGATAATTTACATAGGAAATTCTCCCATTTTTGCACGATTAATTTGCATTTAGTTTTTGCGATTTGTCTGTTTGTATGTGTGTTGCTATTATAGATTTGCTAAGCTATACGCAAACAAACTAGTGGAGACGAGAATACGTTTATCAAAGGTTTATTACTTTACGTACATCAGGGCTTAAATCGCCAGTTATTTCTGTTTAGTACATTCAAATTCATTTGACACTGACTGCTGACATTATTTTGTTTTGCTTCTCCTTCCGGAAGTTCCTTTTTCTGCTGCTGGTCAACTTCTTATCTAGCCCACTGCAAAGTTTCTGTCTATAGTTCGTCTGTCACGAATGTTGTTCTACACTATGCTATTTTACCCTTTAACTCTTTTACTTGTTTCGGTTATTTGACTGCGGCCATGCTGGTGCACTGCCTTTAGTCGAGCAAATCGACTCCAGGACTTATTCTTTGTAAGCCTAACACTTACTCTATCGGTCTCTTTTTCCGAACCGCTAGGTTATGGGGACGTAAATACACCGGCATCGGTTGTTAAGCGATGTTGGGGGGACACACACAGACACACAAACACACACACGTATATATATATATATATATATATATATATATATATATATATATACATATATACGACGGTTTTCTTTCAGTTTCCATCTACCAAATCCACTCACAAGGTTTTGGTCGGCCCGAGGCTATAGTAGAAGACACTTGCCCAAAGTGCCACGCACGAAACCATGTGGTTGATAAGCATGCTACTTACCGCATAGCCGCTCCTGTTCATGTGTTGTAGTCATTGTGTGCAAGATTTTTGTACTGATGGCAGTTGTTAATTAATTCTCTGCTGTATGCATGTATGCGCATACTTATGATAAATTAAATTATAATATTGCTTTGCTAGATTTACAAGTGGGTTTTGTTCAAATTGTTTGGATTGTACAGTGGAGTGTTGTACATCCTTTTCCTTTTCCTACTGGTATTTCCCTCCAAGGAAGTCCCTTCCTTTCATGTTTCCCAGTTATATGCTTGTGCAGATTTGTTTGGGTTTTCCATCTTCGGGGAAAAATATGGCTTTTCGACCGTTTCTACGTTCTGAGTACGAATTCCACCGAGGTCAACTTTGGCTTTCGTCCTTTAGGGGTCGATGAAATAAGTACCAGCTGGGCAATGGAGTCGATACAATCGACTTACATCCTCCCTCGAAATTGAACACTTGAACAGTGGAACCGATATAATCGACTTACATCCACACACAGAAAATGCTCACGTTCTGCCAGAATTTGAAACCATTATCGTTGTTGATGTGGTTGTGGTATTGTTGTTGTTGTCATGGTATTTGTTGACGTTGACAATGGCTTTTCTTGTAATAATCTTGTAAATAATCTTCGGCTGCTAGGCGCAGGGCTATGCTTTTCCTTTACAAAGTTGATATATATATATATATATATATATATATATA
>NC_068992.1:52805733-52806092 GCF_001194135.2 Octopus bimaculoides
TATATATATATATATATATATATATATATATACGCACGCACACGTACATACATACAACATATACATACATACATACATACATACATACGCATCTGCAGATGCTATAAGATGCCAAAATACGCCGATGGAATCTATTGTTAGTCTTGACACAGAGTAGGCCAAATAAAAGAATGCTTACAGATTGAATATAGCTTATGCCTGTCTGTTTCTCACTGAATTTCTCCCTATACATAGGTGTATACACACGCACACACACGCACACTCACTCACACACACATGCACATATATATGTATATATATAAAATGCGTACATATGTGTATATACGCATATTTATATATATATATATATATATATATAT
>NC_068992.1:52806254-52817957 GCF_001194135.2 Octopus bimaculoides
TGTGTGTGTGTGTGTGTGTGTGTGTGTGTGTGTGTGTGTGTGTGTGTGTGTAACACTATTTAAATATGGATAAATGTAACACATGAAAGTAAACATGTACAATAACAGAATGCGGTGTGTTTTTCTAATTCCCAGCTGTGGCGTTTAGCGGAAACATTCCCTAGATAATATAGATAATCTACCAATTCCACAGACCATCAAGCTTATTGAAAGTTTTTCAAGAGACTTCTTAAGAAATTTTCAAAGAAGCATTCATTAAGTTATAGTGCAAATAGAGAAGTAAAAAGAGAAAAAAACAATATGTAAATGTTTGGCTGAAATGAGATTGAATGAGAACATCCTGGATGAAATATACATAGAGTGAGTATTGAATATGGGATTCAATATACATATGTTTAAAGGATTGAAAGTATAGAACAAGAATCATATTTAGAGAAAGAAAAAAGTAAGTAACAATATAAGAACACTGAAACAAGGAAAGGTGATATGTTGCAAAGAGAAGTATGTTATTATAGGGAATAATAGAAAGTTGAGAAGTAAACAATAAAGATTTCTTTTTGTTTATAATTTACTTTTCGTTTTTGTGAATGAAATGATAAAGAATTATAAGATAATGGGAGTGATTAAAAAACGAAATAATAGTATCTATTGATAGAAACAACGGATGCGAAAATGAAGACGTGGTAATTCATGAAGTAGCAATAAAATGAATGCCATTAAGTTGGAGATAAATGGTTGGATTATTGTTTCTTATATATACTTAATTTTGATTCTGCCAATTCAGAAAAATTAACCCAAGACGGCTCAATGCACTGCCCTGTATAAAAGCTGTTTTAACCTGAAAAATGTTAACCCTTTCTCCAGCTGCATGATATGAACTTCTGCTGCCTCTTCGTATGCGTTGAGCAGCAGCTGTTGAAGATAAATCTTAGTCTCGCCGGTTAGGAAATATGTGAAAAATTCTAAGTAAAATTGAACTTTTATTGCGGAAAATATAGACTCATTCATATAAGTGTTATATATATATAAATTTTGGTGATGATTTTTGAGTTAGCTTACCAATTATATTTGTTGGTAGTTAATTTATAATATATTGATATATATATATATATATATATATATATATATATATATATATATATATATATATATATATATATATATTTGACCGTTGACTGAACACTATTCAATTTTTTTTCTCCGTGTTTTTCTCCTTGTCTCCGTATTCTTTCTGTTGAAGAGCGTAGCTCGAAACGTCAAAGACTTTCCGTATTCCCGAGCGTCATACTAATATATACTTTTGTTATTTACACCACCTGTCCTCGTCTGTTGTTATTTTTTGTATATTCTCCCATATATATATATATAAAACTATAAAGGATCCTGATTATTGAGATGATTTTAAAATGCCACACTATGCAAATGGTATTGTGGACTTCATGCAAGAACGGGCGTATTTTGTATGTTATTTAGGTGACTTAGTGTAACTTGAGAAGCCTGACAAAAACTAGAATAGCACTGCGTAGGAAATCTGATTCAAGCGAAGTACTTTGTTATGAGATCAACGCTGCTCCATCTATTGTCATTGGAATTAGAAGAAATAGCATGCTGATAATGTACTGTGAAAGAAATAAATGAACAAAATATAAAAAAAAAGAAAAGAAGAAAGAAAAGAATTATCCATTCAAAAAGGAGGCCTTATGTAAACGAGGCGAACATCACTATATAGTAAAGTAAACTATTTACTGCGTCGTTTTGTGAATGAATTTGCCATAAGTTTGTGGTGGTTTCAGCTTAAATGACTATTTGAAAGAATACTTACGCTGTGTCAAAAGAAGTATCTGGTGGCATCAACCCTAATCTGCACCGGTGAAGGTAGAGGTACTTTTCAGTGGGACAGAAGTCATTTGGGATATTCACTCGATATTTCATGTATAGAATGCCCACTCTGTAATACCCTGTAAAATAATTGGCTAATTAATAGTAAGGGCGGCTATGTAGCCTCAAATTCCACCATGTTCCAACTAACATATGATAAAGCGTATTCCGACATTTTGACACCACCTGTCTATCAAGAACCAACATGTTAAGTGCTTATTCTATGGCTACTACTATCTAAATATCTTTCAGTTGAAAATATATTCCATTTATTTGGCCACTTCGAAATACGTTCGCAAATAGCTACATCAACGATACAAACTGTAAACAGGACAATTAGATGATATTTCTAAATACTGAATAATAATTCTTCAAGTGTAATTTCATATTTACTGTAGAAAATATTTCAACACTGCAATCTTGGACCGCCTTCTGAGAATTGCCATAATCGGGTTCAAGATACGTTCCTAATCGAAGATCTTCCGTTGGTCCGTAACAGACATTTATAACGCACGTATACATGAATCTTTTAAGGTAAAGAGTTAGCATACCAGGCAAAACACTTAGCCACATTTCGTTCGCTTTTACGTTCTGAATTCAAACCCTGCAGAGGTAGACTTTGCCTTCCATACGTTTGGGTTAATAAAATGAGTACCAGTTGAGCACTGGATTTGATGTAATCGACTTACCGCTTCCATCGAAATTGCTGGCCTTGTGAAAAAAAATTAAACCAGTTATAGAGAAATCAGATAAACGGAATGCCATTATTACATTCTAATAACGTTTGAACAGACGTATTGTCTAAGCCTATATGCAGCATCTCAATTACAAAGTCTTTCTCTTTCTAAATTCTACAACAACGTCTACAGTTAATTCATTCTTCACGTTAAAGATTTAAAACTCCCATCAACTGATAATACAACATTCAGCTTCTAGATTTACGAAATTCTTGTTATCAACATCAATCTCATTCACTTCGATTCTGAATCGAAAATGGATTTGAGAATCTTCCCTTCTGAAAGATACGGTGAACAGAAAATGAAAGCACTTAAGCTTCTTATTTGAAATTAGGTCTCGCATTCAACTTACGTAGTCCGTAGTTGATCAAATTTATCTTCATTTGTTGTCATCATTTATACTTAAAATATATAATTCCTTACATCACTCACACGAAGACTTCATTTAATCTATTTGTCTTTATGTCTTTAATGTTCTTAAGTAGCCTTGATCACTTCCTTTAGATCTCAAATTTGCTCCGGAAGTATAGCAACCGATCAAGCATAAGCGACTTATAATCTTTACCGGGATATCGCAGTCTTCACACTGTTTTAAAATTATAATGCACAGTATGCTCTATGATACAGTAGTTTCCATGTCAAATGTATCGCGGCACTCATTTCGCTGCATGCTACTGTTATCTTTCTCTTGTAGGCTTTTGTTATGGAAACCAAGTAGACAAACATCTAAGACACGGCTGCAAAACAAACGAATTTTTGAGCTCCTCTTGAATCCCTGTCTACCCATTACACTTCTGCCAAAAATATCAAACTATTGCTGCCATAGTTTTACCTGTTTATATATAAGAATTAATTATAGAATGTGTTCAGTATGACCTGGTTACATCTCAATAGTTTTAGAAGAGTTTTGACATATTACGGATGTTCAATTGTCAGGCAAGTGATACGGCTTGAAGCTTTGTGTTGAAACTTACACGTTTGCAACTCGGAAGGCACGTGTTTGCCATTCAAAATCTCTTAAATACTCTTAAAAATTTATTGTTTGTAACATGAGGTCAAAATTGGTATCTTTTATTATTTTCCACCCACTTTTCATCCGTCTTTACGTTCTAAGTTCAGATTCTGTCGAAGTCGACTCCGAAGTCGACATTTATCCTTTCGGGGTCGATGAAATAAGTACCAGTAGAGAGCTGGGGTAGATGTAATTGGCATGCCACTTCCTCGAAATTGCTGGTCTTGTGCCAACATTTGAAGCTAGCATTTTATTGAACACAGTTGCGTACAGATGATGCAAAAACACACCAAACAGGAACATCAGCAAAATCAGAAAGGAGCAAGAACATTATAAACTATGAAGTTCTACCATATTACGTAACATCTTTTCGATTATAACCGTGTGTGATTTACTTATAGGAAACTATCCAGTTGTAAATTACAATTTCACCACTATTATTATAGATTTAAATAATTATATATTTATTGAAGTCGATCTAAATATATTCTAAAGCACATGAGAAATTAAACGTCAGGCATAATAAACTTTAATGCAAATAATTATAGATTTTTACAAACTGATCTTTGGCATAGAAAATATATACAAAAGACAATAACAATACGATATTTTTATATTAAGTTGCAGCAGAATATTCCAGAATGTTTTATTCTTTAGATCTAAAATTATACTGAGATATGATATTACTCATGGTAATCTGATCAGTTGAAAGTATTGTGAATACAAAATATCAGTTGAAAGAATCTATACCCGTATTTTCTTAAGATATGCATACTGGAATGACAGGTGAAAATGGGGGGGGGGGGAATATATAACGCATTATGATATCAAAACGTTCGCGATAACAAGATACTGTACATAATTTATGGCTGCTTGAGATTGCGAATAACAAGACGTGCGTAAGATGTGTTGGCATCGAACTTAGAAATGATAGAAGGTCGAAAGAATAAAATGTAATATGTTTGGTATTAACATAAAGCTAGTAGTGATTTGTATTTCCTTTTTAGAACGTCAGGATGTATTCTTGTGTAGTTGTTAGTTCTATTGATCCAAAAATATATTTTGGTTAGGATCGACAGCTGTTGAGTCTTGTTTAACTGTTTGTCTGAGAAGTTGTTTATCGCGGAGGATTAACATTTGCTGAGAAAATATTATCATACTTTGCCAGAATGAAAGCTTGGAGAAAAATTTTTTGAAGAATATCCAAAGTGACGATTATATAATTTTGGGTTTGTTTTTATAGTAACACACGAACTGCAGATCTAGAATCTTGTGTATATATGTATATATGTTTTAATTTAATTTCAATCAAAATCCTTCAGCTTACACAAGATACCTGTTTTTGCTTCGTTCCTGGCTTCAGTCTTTCTTTTTCGATTATGTGGAATAGATTAAATAAACACCTTCATATTTATTTACTTGCGATTCGGTGTTTATTTTACTTGTAATAGATTTGTACATATCGAAATCCAATTTATTGAATTAGAAGTTTTATGTTTTATTTGAAAACGTATGTTTTCAGAAATAAAATAAATATATTTTATCTGATCTTCTCCTTTTAAGTAGCTTGGTCTAAAAAAAAAACCAAACAAAAAAGATCCTTTATTTATCACTGCTTCTATTGAGTGACGGACTGTGCTCCTTGATCATATTAAATTCTTATTAGCACATATGAATTAAATCCCTAGGATTTCATATCAAACTGATTTGAAGGTTGATAGGGATATATGTGGGGAATATTTTGCGGGTACAATGATAGGGCTTAGTGCTAAATACCCTTAAAATAGACAGCGAAAGAAGAAGGGTGAAGTATGGTTTATAAGTTACAATGGAGAAAAAATTCACTCAGCTTGGTACTTAGAAATAAATAAACTTAAGGTATGTTACAGATTAGCTTTCAAAATAAAAAATTGTGAAAATAAGTATTGTACTAGAGATAATTTGTAGTCTAAAGGGTGGTATCTTGCTAGTAGAACGCTGGACTAAATATTTTAGGTGTTTTGATTCTCTTATCTGTGCTATGAGTCCAAGTCTATCACGGTTTGATATTTGCCTCTCAGTTAGTTCTATATTGATGAACATATTTCCTATAATTGTTTCATTATATGTGTTATTTAACTACAAAATATATCAACATTGTGTAAAAGAAATTAAACGCAGATTGGTAACATATATGTAGCTGGTCGCTAGCAACTGGGTGGCTGTTTTAATCTTTAATTGAAGTAACTTTCCACACCTATATAACGTTGCCACTACAAAATAATGGCCTTCATGCCTTCACTTCAGCTCTCTTCTCATATAACACAGCAAGCACATTTATCATATGACTGTGGTTATTGATATCATGCCTTTCTAACTTTTACTAAACCTTGTCTAATTTATTTATGTATTATAAACCAAACAGCGGTGGTGCTTCTTTGTAAATGTTCAACCGTTAGAGAATAGCAAACTAAAATAAAACCAGCAAGCACTCTGAAATTTGAAAAATAAATGAGCCTCAAACGATACAGTCCTAATTAAAACCAGTTTGAAAATAATAATATGATTATATATTCGTTTGATCAGCAACGCTGTAACCAACATTTTATTCTTCAGTTGTACTTGTCTGTCTTTTCATGAAATAGACAGCGAAAGAAAAACAGCAGTCATCACTATTTTTCAGTGTCTCTCACCTATCTTTATGCCTGAAATTGTCCCGAATTTTCATAACGGATTGCACACTGCCAAAAGCTAGGTACAGCGTGTAAACCTAGCGACACATTTAGCGTGTCATATTGTTAAGACTGGTGTTTAGTGGTTTATGTACAAACATTATCTTCCAGCATTACCGAATTCAAAACAACCGAGTCGTACAGTATACACCTTATATTTAATTCCACACCACATCAGCTAAATGAAATGAGGTACTGAAATACATTTAGTTTAGGCATTCAATGCAGTGTGGATAATATATCGTACGGACGCATTTGCATACATAGAATTACGTGTTATTCAGTCTGTACGTAAGTGTGTGTATGTGTGTATCTGTGTGTATTTTCTCACTATCGATTACTTATATGATCAGCTTAACCTGGCTCTCCGTCAGTTACAACGACGAGAATTCCAGTGGATCCGATCGAAGGAACAGCCTGCCCGAGAAATTACCGTGACTGAGCACTCCACAGAGACGCAAACCTGTAATGTAGTCCTCAGGGAGATTCATCGTGACACAGTGTGACAAGTTGGTCTTTGAAATACAGATAATACTCATTTTTTGACAGCTGAGTGGACTGGAGCAACGTGAAATAAAGTGTCTTGCTCAAGGACACTACGCGGCAGTGAGAATCGAATTCATGATAAATCGATCATAAACGAAATACCATAATCACTAAACCACGCGCCTCCTCACTAATATGAACACACGTACGATATTACAAAACTTAGTCATGAGAATATATGCGGTGAAGAACACACACATAAATGTACATCCCTGTGTAAGCATGCGCACACGAAATATGTAAAGAAAACGGCTTATCGTCAACATTTATTTGGGTTCAATCACGTTTTAACATTGTTAACATTTTAATTAGCCGACACTATCGACCTCAGTACGACAGCAGTGCTTTATTGTATCGGTTCTAAAAAGATAGAAAGGAAGGTTGATCTCGGCTGAATTTCATTGCAGAGTTTAAAGAGCAGATATAATCCAGTCAGCTCGCTGACATTTTCCCTTCATCATACATTGTAAGTTTTTAACAAAAGGAAAGGCAAAACAAAGATCAGAGGAGGCAATGGATAATATATTCTTATATGAAATATAGAATCACTGTAATATAATTTGATCATAAATTTGGAAGAATGCGATCGTCCTGGGGCTAAACAGCAACAATAACAAACAAGTCACCATCAACCGCAACAGCAAGAATGGCTATTCAAGTTATTATTTTAACAAAAAGAATAGATATAAACTAGAATGCGATGGGATTTTCTTGAACGTTCTACATGGAAGATTTCAATACAGCAATGTAATGAATCTCTTGAAGCTGTGTTTTAGTTATCTCAGCCAATATCATATTACCAAAGGCATGAAACAAGCATATACAATAAGGGGGAAATTTTGTTTCAATCTAAACTATTGCATTGCTGGAGCTTATGGAGTTCAGCCTGCTATGAAAAGAAACTGAAGAGATAAAATGAACGAAAAGTTCAGTACAATAGGACCAGAAAGTATATTAACCGCTGTTCAGTTATACTTGCTAAAATCTCATCGGAAAACACAAACTGAGGATTCCTGTAGTTCTTTTATTTATATATTTATTTTGATATACAGATAATTTTTTAACTATTATTTTGTCACGAAGAAATAAACATTTATATCGAAAATAATAAAATAGAAATTAGAAATGATAACTTGTTTTGTTTTGTTTTGTTCTTTTTTTGTATATATTTCGGATGGCAAAAACATTTTTTTCAGAACAAAAGGTGGCAGAATATAATCTTGTATTTTATAGTCGATCACCTGAAATCTTGGAAAAGATAAAAATACTGAAAACAAAAACCTCGGTGAAATAGACCTGCCACTAGACTGTTTATAAAATATATGTTAGAAAAGAGGAAAGAAAAAGGAGGTGGAGGGAGCGGGAGAGAGAGAGAGAGAGAGTGAGACAATAAAGGAGAAAAAGAGAAAAAAGACGAAAAAATAAATAAATCAAGTCGAATTGAAAAATTATTTATAATCTTTTGTAGTGAAACTGGGCAAAATACATACAGCACTGCTTGAGATGTGTTTAAATTTATCTGAAGTCACTAAAACATTCACATAAATATCATACACGCATACAGACATACATTTTGCATACACACAGACACACACGCACTCAATCACAAGACACACGTTAACAAATACCAGAACCAACAGTAGTAAATCACACGCACCGACTTACATACATAGATTCATGTGTCAGTCTGTGTGCATGTGAGAGTGTGTGTTTGTGTATGCGCATTTGTGTGTGTGTGTGCGTGTGTGCGTTTGAATGTATGTACATTTCTCTGCTAACAATTACTGATATAGACACAAGTACGACATTGCAAAGCGCAGTCATAAAAATATACGCCGTAAAGAAATATACACATAAAGCCATCCTTGCGTAATGATACACACACTCTAACACACACTAACAGACAATATAAATTTTAAACTTATAAACACACACATATGACGTACATACACCTACACAACAATCATATATATAGATGTGTATGATTACATTTTCTTGTATACATATATAGAGACGCATTCATATATGTGTGTATATCTATATATGTATATATAAACATACACAGACATTTATATATATAATTTGTGTGTGTGTGTGTGTGTGTGTGTGTGTGTGTGCGTTTGTGGGTATGTGCGTGTGTGTGTGTGTGCGCGTCTGTGGATATGTGCGCATGTGAGTGTGTTTATAT
This sequence comes from Octopus bimaculoides, assembly GCF_001194135.2. Taxonomy (NCBI): domain Eukaryota; kingdom Metazoa; phylum Mollusca; class Cephalopoda; order Octopoda; family Octopodidae; genus Octopus; species Octopus bimaculoides. The sequence continues at coordinate 52,815,327 of NC_068992.1, forward strand.
ATATATAGACATACATGTGTTTATGTGCGTGTGCGAGTGTTTGTGTAGAGTGGCAGGGTGAGGAGGAGATTACATCAATATTCGTGCAAAAACAAAGTGCTCAAAGGACACTGATATTCACAATCGTATGACTGTGTATTGCTTATATACATTGTATATATACTGTATATGCATGTGTGTGTACATAGATGGATGTACAGATACATATATACGTGTATATATATATATATATATATATATATATATATATATTTGTGTATATACATATACACATGCACTTGTATATATACATATACATATATATGTATGTAAGTTTATTATATGTAGTAAAATTAAAATGTGTATGTAGTTAAATATTTGCCAAAACAGATATTTAGAACATTGTTTACGCGTGTGTACAAATACGTTTACGTTATACGTGTGTGGGTATGTGTGAGTGTTTCTGTGTATGTGTGTGTGTGTGTATATATATATTTCTGTATATATGTACGAGTGTGTGTACATGTGTGAATTTGTGTTTTATTGTGTATTTCTGTGGATGACAATTCAAATATATACTGAAGGAAATAGTTAAATGTTGTAATAAAACACTACGAAATCAATGACTGTCAATTGTGTATAAAACAGCCAGGATACAATATTGTATTGATATATAATCAATTCTATGTAACTTCGAACAATGGAAAGAGCAAGAGCTCGAATAATGATAGAATCACAAGTAAAATTATAAATTTTATGTTGTTATAATACGTGTGAGGGACGTACGTCCATTTATTTTGATTCGCTTCAGATGATTTGAAAAACTAAAATATTTAGTGATCGACATCGATTATGAACACGATCGACATCGATAACAAAAGCTACCAACACATTACCACCCACCAACTTCTCTACTACCGTAAATAATGCAAAGTCACTATCACCATCGACACAACAATCTATACATTACAAGTGTAACTACAAATGCCATCACCATCTGATTTATTTTCTCATACACTGCGTCATCAACAACGTCACCATCATCATCATTATTATCATCATTAACCTCACCATTGTAAAGGATACCAAAACTAAGAGTGTCACTCAAGCAGCTAGATATATCGGTTAAATCTCTGGGGGTTACTTCGGATGATGTAGTTTTTACCAGGTTTAAAGACGTTATGGTTAGTAGCGGATCTATTGGATCGTAGATCTGGGCGAGTAATTTTGATATTGCAGACTCACGAGTCAATTTCGAGATTTGAGGCAAGTCTGGTCCTTTGACTTTGAGTTTGTATAAAAGCATAACAACCATTATCGTCACAACAATCTATACGTAAGAAGTGATAGGTCTAATGCAATTTAGATCTGACCTCCTGTCTCATACATTAATTTTAACAACGTCACACATAAATATCGGATAGGAAGCGTTTTGGACAACGCGTCACCTGGGCCAGGAATCGAAACCACAATCTGACGACATAAAACCAGCACTCTAACGACTAAGCCACGCGTCTCTACCACATAGACCCTATATATTTTTTACCGACTTTGATAGACCCGATATGTTTTTTTTCCGACACTGCCAGTTCACCACCTCCAAATTCACATATAAAAATGCACTACTATGGTGATATATGATGTGGAAAATAAATGTTATTGAATAAAACATGCGATTGGATAAATTTTCAATAAACATTAAAATATTTAAAAAGTAAAGGTTAATAGGTGATTAACTTAAAAATAAATTATAAAAGCCATACAATAAGATTGAGTAAAGTAATTATCGTGCACAAAGCCATAAAAATGAAATGTGGTTTGATAAAAAATGTAAAGTTATTAAATGGTAAGTAAAATATAATAATTATGCAAAAATCATGTATGGATGAAAAGTATATATTAACATACAATATCAAAATATGAAATGGCAAACTTTAGAGGTAATTGCGGGGCAATGTATCAAAACAAATATCAAATATTAAATATTAAACAAATGTACACCTAAATGACAGAGTAATGTGCTACTGATCAAGTATATATTAAGGTGCTTGCTTTCATAGAGATAAAATTTTAGATTTTAAATTCAAGCACTAGACTACGATTCAGGATTAACTTAGTAACATTCAATGTCTCCTGGCGAAATAAGTTTCAACAAAACTGTTAAAATTCTCTTTTTGATTTTACTCGTATAGTCTGAAAAGACTGTACTTTGCTGGTCCAATGAACTTTGCTGGTCCAATGAACTTTGCTGGTCCAATGAACTTTGCTGCTCCTCCGAGAGCGTTGAGATTGGTGCTATTAATATGTGTTTAACACTGGGCAGATCAACACCTGCAGGAAAGAGACGAGCATGGAAGTGATACTAGAGGTCCGAGGTCGTGGCAAGGAAGGATAAATAATAATAGTTATTGTAGTTTAGATGCGCCAATAGTAAAAAAACAAACAAGCGTATTACGGGAGTGCCAAAGCCGATAAATAGAATCCATTATAGTAGCCGCAAAGAAGGTAGAATAAGAGGCAGACTGCATGTGCGTAAGAAAATGGTCTGTTAGCGACTGAATACCAGTTAGTCGATTGGTTCTACTTTAGATGCATTCCAGGATGTCTATGTACGTCCCATTAGCGTCCTAGATATATATATATATATATATA
>NC_068992.1:52817967-52823480 GCF_001194135.2 Octopus bimaculoides
AGATATGCGTATACATATGTGTGTGTGCGCGCAAGAAATATAGTTATATATATTATATTATATATTATTGTATATACATATATGTAGGCGCAGGAGTGGCTGTGTGGTAGGTAGCTTGCTTACCAACCACATGGTTCCGGGTTCATTCCCACTGCGTGGCACCTTGGGCTAGTGTCTCCTACTATAGCCTTAGGCCGACCAAAGCCTTGTGAGTGGATTTGGTAGACGGAAACTGAAAGAAGCCCGTCGTATATATGTATATATAGATATTTTTTGATGGCAGTCAAGCATATATGTAAAATGCAATTTCATGTATTGCATCTGAATGTATTTCATCTAACAGGTGATTCAAAGTATCAAATGTGTATTTATTGGCATTAATTATACTAATAATATACGATGGAAAAATGGTATTTAGTTATCTTTATAAAATACACTCTTAGCGGAATATGAGAAATTTCGTTAAACGAGGTTGGCACACCGACCGAGTTCGTGATTATTATTTAGTGAAGTCATTATTAGTAACAGTTTTTGTGACATATTTGTCCAAGGAAAAACCGGGGTGTACAGAGTTATAATGGAACTCGGGGCTATGACCTCATCACCTTACACTTTTGGATATGCATTGTCCAAAACTCCATACTTCTTAAGATAGTATATTGTGATTTGAAGGACAATTGGCCGGTGAGTCTAGCAACTCAAGATAGTTTTCAACACTTCCTATGTATTGACTATTGTTGCTGCTATCGTTGTTTAGCTCTACATAAACCCGATCGAGCTGACCATGATCGAAGGTATTCCAACCGCTTTTATCTGAATTGCTCCCTAGCGAATTGTTTCAAGGAGTACATCGCCATATGTGTGTGTGTGTGTGTGTGTGTGTGTGTGTATGTGTTTGTCCAGCTGTACCTACTTCTAAGATCCTTAAAATGGCATAAACAGTTCGTTCGTCTCCAGAGTTGTATCTCATTAGATTATCATGCCTTCAGGAACGTGTCGTTCTACAAAATTTCAGATTAAATATGAACTGCAGTGATTTCATTTTTCTTAGGGTATATATACATGTTGTAGTAGCTACCTCTATTTCTCTAAGTAGCTAATAAAATGGAAAAAAAAAACAAAGCAAAAAGCAGAGATGTGATTATTTGCATTCAAGTGCGGGTTTGCATCTGAGAATGAATCAAAGAATAAGGGAGGTTCTACAGAGACTTCTTCATTGTTTCGGTATTTATTCACTGCAATATCAGTAAAACACCGAAACATCTGAAATAAGAAATATAAAATCATTAAAATGCACATAAATTAAATTGCTTTTCCTCGCGAACACACTGTCATAAAAGCACCGTCGTATTGAACGCATTCAATGCATTTGACAATAAAATTATATTTTACATTCAGTCAAATTGGACGCCTTCAACTATATATGCAGTTGTCGGCCGCATGGTAACGTACGGCCTCTCATAACTTCAATACTTACGTCTCAGAAAACTTCTAACTACTTCAGTACCTCGTCATTCGTACATAATAGTTTAGTCTAATAATAGTTGCTTGCTTTAGCATTAAAAGTTAAAGTTCATTGTACGATTTCCTTTATCTTCACTTATGCTTGTTTCCACTCATCTTTCCGTTCTAGCTCTCTCTGTGACATTAGCTGTTTTTTTCCCTATAATATCTCTGATTTCCGTCTATTCTCGTTGTGCATCCGACCCAACGCATTAAAATTAAATTTCTCTTCTGAGACACACAATATCTTGAAAAAGTCCTCTTTAATATCAGTTTTAACCACTCTGGATTGATTTATTCATTATTTTACCGAAATAATTCACGCTATTTCGCCAAAAGGGTCAATAAATATATAATATTTAATCTAAAATAGGTCTGACATCAATAAATTGCTTATAGTTTTAGCCTGAGCAAAGTCCATCAAATATGGAAGATCGTATTTACTATAAACATATTAAGAGTAAGTCTACAAATACTGCCAAGTTTCCAGATATTTGTTTTTGTAAGTTTGATATTTAGATAAATTTGGGAACAAATATTGTTAGGTCTACTAAGAAGAAAAGAAGAAAACCAACGCAAACAAAACAAAAATATCTATGTCTAGCGATTGGAGGAGACGGCGAATGACAAAAGATATAAAACATGGAGGTAATGTCAGACATATAAGCATACTCATTTACCATGTTCAGCTCATTGAGCAGAATAAGATAAAATAATCTTATATGTTGGCGTAGGTTAGAAATGTAAAGAATACACCGTAGAAAATAGGAAAATATTTAATTTCAACTTTGTAAACTTATATAACACTATGTATTAATTTTGATAAAAAGACATAAAACATGACGGAACACTGAAAACGTTCTATAATGGTTAGCCTTTGAACACTTCTATCATAGGCACACGGCCGGAAAATTTTCGGGATACTTAATTTATCGGTGTGGAAAGGATGAAAAGCAAAGTCAAACACTTAGATATTTGAACTCAGAACGTAAAGACGGACGAAAATACCGCTAAGTATTTTTCCGGCATACCAACCATTCTGCCGACTAGCCACCGTACTAATAACGGTTTCAAATTTTGGCCTAAAGTCAGTAACTTCGGGAAGGGAGGAACTAAGTCAATTATATCGACCCCAGTACTCAAATGCTATTTAATTTATCGACCACGAAATGATGAAATGTAAATCGGAATGGGTGGAATTTGAAACGCCACCTTACTAATATTAAAAATATCATCTTTTATGTTTTCCTTTTTTTCCAGACATCTGGCTGCAGCCATGCTGGGGTGTCTCCTTAAAGCGTTTCAGTCAAATAAATCGACCCTAGGATTTATTATTATTTGAAGCCTAGTACTTGTTTATCGGATCACTTTTTGATAAATCCCTAGCTTACATATACACAAACACACCACCACCGGATATCAAGCGGTGCTGGGGGACGAGCAGAGAGAGAGAGACACACACACACACACACATACACGCACACACATATATTGCTGTGTGCAGGGAGAGTCGTTATGCCAATATTATTATATACACGTGTTTTTTTTCTATTTCCATCTACCAAATCTGCTTTGGCCGGTCCGAGAAGAAACGTGCCCAAGGTGCCAAGCACTGGAACTTAACCCAGAATCATGTGATTGAGAATTAAGCTTCTTACGTGATATTTCAGATAGTGGGTTTCGGTATTTCGCATTGTGAATGCACTATACATGTGGTTGGTAAGCAAGCTACTTACCACACAGCCACTCCTGCCCCTATATATATATATATATATATATATATAGATATGTGTGTATGTATGTATGTATATATCTATATACGTGTGTGTGTGTGTGTGTGTGTGTGTGTATGTATATATAGACAGAGAGAGAGAGAGCCAGAGAGGGGGTAAAGGCATATAAAAATGTACTTAGAAACGTTCACATGTCTGTACACATATATGTATATAAGTACGCCCATAGACATACAGTGATGCACGAAGACAAATATATACATAAGTGCAAAAGCACCTACGCATGTATTTGATATTCTGTATAAATGCGATACATGACATTTTGCTCCTACACAAATTGCTTCAATACAAAAACACCATCTGTTGTAAAATACCCGTTAATGTATCATGCTAATTAATTATTTGCTCATTAGCTGGAAGTGTTGTCTGAGTAATGCAAGTAATACTTTCCTAAATGACGCTAGATCTGTTAGTATATGTATACGAAGCATATTTAAAACTGCACTGCAAAATTTAGTTGTTACTATTATACGTTAGGGTTACGCAACCAGCAGCTAATTGTGATGATAACATCATTAAAGACTCCTGTGACATACTTTAAAGAGATTGATCATTTTAATTACGATATAAGAAATCACGTATTACTCACGAATCCAGGATTTATTCAACTGCGTATTATAACCACAGCATTTTGCAGTGTCTCTAAGTAATCAGTGAAGGATGTTAAAGTTTTCAAAGTAGACAAGAGATTTCAATTAATTGTCTTACGGGAAATGTCAATATTAGGTTGTGATATTGGAAAATGTATCCAATAAATTGGAAAGTATTTCATGAGAACTATTTTGAAATGTAAACATAAGAATTTCGGGAGACATTATTGACTAACAATTTCAGTCACTAAAATAGTAATAATAAAGAGAGGAGAAAAGCTAGAAGATCAAGCGGTTGCAATTTAACTAGACAAATATCATTTATCCTATTGTATTAACATGAAATCGATAAATTCTATCACTGAATGTTGTTTTGCTCAGAAAAATCAATAATTCACTTAATACAATTTAAAACAACATTTTATAAAACCAATAGTTTTGAATTCATTTCCGTATATATATATATATATATATATATATATATATATATATATATATATATGTATGTACGTATGTATGTATGTAGGTATGTATGTATGTATGTATGTATATGTATATATATATATCTAGAGAGAGAGAGAGAGAGAGAGAACGATAGATAGATAAATAGATAGATAAATAGATAGATAGACAGATTGATAGATGCATATATACACACATACATATATATACATATACACACTAACCCATACATATATGCCTGTATGTGAGTGTGTCTGTGAGTGTAAGCATATATATAAGGGGGAGGGGTTGAACATTTCCTGGTTATAAGGATCTCAAGGAAGACCTGATTGAAGTCACAATCTTCTAAGTTCTTTTACAGGGCTCAGAAAAACTGAGGGGCCGCTGCACTGAGTGTCTGAATCTGACGGAGGAATATGTTGAAGAAAATCATGATTAACTTATCCTCCAGTATTTTTTCTATCCAGAGCCATGAACTATTTGATATCCTCTCATATGAGTGTATATGTAGATTTATACTTATTTGTGTATATAACTGAGCATATAGGTAAATAAATTATATATAAATTTTCACATCATATAAGTAATGAGGCAGCGATCACTGGCCACAAGTGAATCTTTTGTTACCTCTCGTTCCATCAATGCATGCTTTTGATTTTCTTTGCTATTTGGGTCGATGGGTGCATGCATCAGTCTCTCATTTGCTTTGTGTCATTTTGAAATATTTTAGAGAGTTACTGATTAAATCTTTGAAACATATTTTGGTTTACATTGAAAGCTCTTTGCTCTTTTTGTCTGAGTATATAACAGTTGTTTCAGTTTGCGTGGATCAGATTCCCTTATCAGATCACGTCTGTGTAGACAAATGACATTATAAACCTTTTTTACTGAACTACAGAGATAATTTCGGTCACATAACATGTAGACTATGTCTAGCCATTTTCTAGTAATTTTAAGCTGTACATATTCAGATTCATATTACTAGCGACTTTTTGCGATGTTAGCTTTGGACTAGTTACATGAATACGTGTACGTACTCTGTAATTGCCAGTGTTCAGAAGAGCCATATTCGATTAATGAGTCAACACCCACCTTACCCTACATATATGTATGTATTATGTATATGTATATATATATATGTATATATATATATATATATATATAT
>NC_068992.1:52823968-52829269 GCF_001194135.2 Octopus bimaculoides
ATATACATATATACATATATGCATACACACAAGCACATATGCATGCATATGCATACACATTCATAGCCACACATATTTAATTCTGTGATATAGTTCAATCGGGATCGATTCACAAATTTCTTGTTTCTTGTTTTCTTCAGTATTTGGATTTGCAACTTCTTAAGTCTTTACTTTTACTTCATATATTCTTCCTTCAGCCATTCCGGTAGCTGCAGAATATATATAATTCTTTATGCTAAACATTCTTCTGGTTTTTATTTACTCTGTCTTTCTTATTTCCTTTCTGAATATAAGTACTTTTTATGTGACTACCTAAATATAAGCGGTACAAACATTAGCAGAGCTAGAACATTAAAGGAGATAAAAAGTGATTACTGATATATAGAAGTTGGAAAAAGAAATACTAATAAGAGTAATACGAACTCAAGGGAAACTTGATAAAGTACAAACAGGTAAATATACATTACATATAAAATCACATATATTTAAGTATGTTTATGTATATGTTCTTGCATACATATGTGTGTGCAAATATATATGTATATAGATATCTGCAAATATGTACGTATATATATATATGCACACACACACATATACAAAGCATGTATATGCTTTATATTATACACGCCGACGCATATATATATATGCTTGTACGAATATAGGTGTGGATATATATTTGTACACACACATATATACCTTTATATAGAGAGCTATATGTCAAGAGAATGTTTGATGGCTGTGTATGATTGTGTCTAAGTATGTGTGTGCGTGTGATTTAGTCACGAGATTATTCTTTCATCTCTAAGTTCCACCTAAAATACCTTTAACTACTGCTGTATTTCGTATGGCGTAGAAAATCCATAATAATATTTTGTTAATATAGTTATTTTAACGACTTTAGCAAATATTATTTGCGAATTCATATCGACCGTCGCTGTTATATGTTGCTATTATCCTTAGTGTTAACCCACAGCAAAATACGGCTAAGTTGCGATATTTAACTGGAGGCGTATAGAGTTTCGCATGTGGACCGATTTTCAGGACGATATATGTTTATTTAGCCTTTATCTCATCTTTGCTGATGAAGCGGCAACGCGTCGGTCTTAGCTGATCCTCGTGAATGGGAATGCAGCATATGGAGAAGAAAAGAATTGAATCCAGATTCTGCTAGTTTGATGCAGTATATTTTTATCGGTCGCTATCGAAATTTCTCATTGACTTCGCAGTTTCAGCGAGCCTGTATTCATAAACCTCGCACATTTATTTGTTCTGCATATCTCTAAAATATGCACATCGGCTCAAAGCTTGTAATTTCCAGTAATGAAAACGAAACTTAGGAATGTTGAAGAAATTTAGTGTAAATATCTATATAAGGAAAATAAAAACCGCGCTTAACTTGCTAGATATTAATTTAGGCTACGAAACAGGAAATAACGTTCCCTATAGAAAGCAACTGATGACACTATATATAAATGTACAAATTCGTATTAGCACTAGTTATAATTAGAAACTTACCAAGAGACCTCACTGTAAAAATATTCTGTTTATTCTCCAATATCTTTCGTGAATAGTTATCCAATTACCTTTTGTGCAAAAGTGTGGTTTCAGTGAAAGGACGAAAACACAATGACACATCGAAGAACATTAAGAGGTCAAAAACAGCCAACTTCAGTACTCCATGCAAATCAAATCTCTCTGTTGTTTATAAAAGATTCCCATTCATTAGATTAAAAGATTAACTAGCAGTCCGTCGTTTACAATGACGAGGTTTCCAGTCGGTTCGATAGACGGAAGGGCTTGCTCATGAATTTAACGTGCAAGTGGCTGGCTGACCATTCCATAGACAAGGGTACTTCTAACGTTAGTTCTCTGCGAGATTCAGCGAGACACAGGTTGGGACAAGACTGACACTTTGAAATACAAGGTGCAACTCATGAGTGAAGTGGAGCAATATGAAATAAAGCGTCTTGTTCAAGAGATACAGCACATTGCTGGTCATCGAATTCACGACATTACGATGGTGAGCCGAATACCCATTACCATTAAACCACGCGCCTTCATTGATTATAAGAGCCATAAACATAAACACATAAATGCCAGAAACTTGTTAGCGTGCATTGTATTAAGGAACGTTATATTAGTGTAGAGAATATTGCTTCCAAAAATGGCACGCTATGACAAAAGAAATATGCACATACTCTGTTTCTCACTTACTCACCTGAAACTGTCAAAATCGATTTATCTGTCCATGGTGTGTGCACACATGTAAATAGTTCTGTCTTTATGTGTACGCGTAGATAGGTGTATATAAATGTGTCTCTGTGTGCATCTGTATGTACACGCGTGCGTCTGCATACTATCCAATACACACACAATACAGTAAAACAGAAATTAAGCCTTTCATCGTTTATACATTTTATTTCTTATACAGTTAATTTTTGTGACTTTGTTATGGTTTGCTGCCGATTGTTAGTGTGGAATCTTTCTTGTTAATTTTCGCTTTCCAATGTTTTTGTTTTTGGCTCTGGTGTTCCTATTTTGCTGTTTACAGTAGTGTTGATGAAGTTGTGTTAACTGCTTCTATTGCTTCCTGAGTTTTTACTTTTTCTTAATTTTTTTTATTATTATTTTGTTTTTGTCTTTATTTAATTATGATCAAACTAGTGCGGAATAGCTGTAGGTTATTAAGAAAATATTTAGAACATTTCAGATAAAACAGAAAATCAGCAGCAACATATATAAAGAATTATAAAGTTACACTGCAATGTACTTTAAATCTTTTCTGCTTCACCACCTTCTTTTTAGAAGTGACTGTGATTGAACTGTTTTATGCTATCTAAAGAAAAATATAGCTGACCCAGTCCCCTAATTTACGTTTTGCACTTAACTAAATCATCCTGTGGTTTGTTTGTGTTTTTAACACCTGAGGGCGAATTAGTATACGATCTTCGTTTTCTTCCAGCCACTTGCAGCTTTTTCAATTCTCAATGGACTGTTTTCAGATCTTCCGTACAAATATAGTTCTGCAAGCTGATGATGAATATCGCAAGCACAGGTGTGTGGCGAGAAGCTTGCTTCGCAGCCATATGGTTCCGGATTCAGTCCCACTGGGTGGCAAGTATCTTCTACTATAGTCAAGGGATGAGTAAGGCCTTGTGAGAGGATTTGATAGACGAAAACACAAAGAAGCTCCTCGTATATATAAATTTGTGTGTGTGTGAGTATGTGTGTGTGTGTGAGTATGTGTGTGTGTGAGAGAGAGAGTATGTGGGGGGGGGAGTGCAAGTGTGTATGTGTGCGTGTCTTGCTGTCTACATTTGTCGACTGTAACCACTTGACAAGCGGTACTGATTGCTTTACGTCCCCGTAAATTAGCTGTTCTTCAAAGGAAATTGATAAAATAAGTGCAATGTTTAAAAAAAAAAGATAGTGGTGTGGTTTCATTTAACCAAAAGTACTTCTAGGTGGTGCCCCAACATTGCCCCACTCTAATGACTGAAACAGATAAAATATAAATGATCGCATTCATTTTTGTTTCGTTGATAATAAACAAGATAGAAGCATTTAAAGTTATATATTTTTAGCCAATGATGTGAGTCGAGTGTCCTCACAGTGGAAGTTGCAACCATGGAAACAGCCAGAATATCGCTGTTTACCCACCGAACTGCCGTAAACAAGAAGAACTCCCTTTTCTTGCGAAAAAAAAACAAAAAAAAAACAGAAAATGACTGCTTCTTTCACCAGCTTCATTTTCTGTGTGAAAGTGTCAAAGCTTCAGCCTCTTCCCCTGTCTTTATTTTCTCTGTCGAAAAACTTCTTTACGAATTCATTAACAATGGAATTTTTGCAAACGAATTGCGGGCTTCTGACGGCATCGTGCTGAATTGAAGAAAGTAATTAATGAGGCGGAGATGTCATGACCAAAAACAGTTTCAACATCTGCTCTGAGGCCAGTGGCTTAATATTCACTGGCTAAAAATACATAATTTTAAATGCTTCTAACTTCATTATTATTAATTTTCCAAAATAACGAATGCGATATTTGTCATCAGCATGCAAAATTATATAAATATTGATCATTTGTTTTTTTCATATTTTTTTTATTTTCACATTTGGAAGAAAACGAAAGAGGTCTTTAGTATAAATAGGCTGGAGACTGTATCATAGCATCACTGTTTTGTGTTGTAGCAATGTCTTCTGTAGAAGTTGGTATATTATTAAATTTACCAACTTCAGATGTACTTTTAGTTTTAACCACAAAGGAAGAGAGACAATTTCACTGTAAGAAGATTTGAAATGAAGACATAAATTAAAGTAATTAATCACCATAATTTCATCATAAAAAAGAATTTTACTTCCGAGACATGATTTGAAGTAAGTCATAATATTTCATTATCTTTGTGGCCTGCCTTACTAGCTTTCAATACTATTTTCATTTTTCCTTTCTTATATCGTCAACTATATGTAGGATGAAAAGTAGAGTTGGCTCCAGAATATTTCTGAAATGTTAGCAATTATTTGAACATTTACTTACCGTCTTAAAATGGCTGTCAATATTTAATCATAAAATTTATAGTAAAACTGAAATTGAAAAGAGCTCTGGAAAAATCATCAATGGTTTTGCCTCATGATCAATGGCATTTAATATTCTAATAGAACCTTCTAACAACGCAAACACGTTTTAAAGAAACTTTTCCATACTTTTCTGCAATATTAAATCGTTATGTATGAACTCAAGTTTCCATTTCAGTGCAATGGGGAGATTTCAATTAAACAGATGTTAAAAGGCTGACAGCTGCAATAAGCATAGTAGCGGAAATGTTGAGTAACAATAAAGTGCAGAAATTGCCTGTAAATGTCGGCGAACAGAATTATTTCCCTTTCAAATTCTGTACTTCTTTCTACATATCCTAACAACCACGTTCTTTTACTCTTTCACACTCATACAAATGAAACACACGAACTCACACTTCACACTTTTCAGTACAAATGACAATACAAAATGGGTATATATTGTTTTGGGCTATTTCCTTATTAAAATTACTCCTTATGAAATCCTTATCTAAAAAAGAATGAGATTTCAAATAAACTAGCAAGTAGAAAATAATTTTCGCTTTTTTCATTCATACATACATACATACATACATACATACATACATGTCCTGTGTTGATGTTTAAATTTCAATTAAGGAGCTTTTGGTCTAGGTTAGAAACGAGCTCTTCCTCTGTTGACAAGAAATCTTGAAATAAAACTGAATATATATATATATATATATATATACATACATACATATATATATA
>NC_068992.1:52829541-52832041 GCF_001194135.2 Octopus bimaculoides
TCTTCCTCTGTTGACAAGAAATCTTGAAATAAAACTGAATATATATATATATATATATATATTTCTCATCCTCCCTTTCATTCTACATGCATGTATAAAAGAATTACATTTCCTTAGTATGTATTTGTAGTAATAACAATTAATAATTAGAAAAAGAAAGGAACGCAAAACGAGAGACATTTCACCATTTAATACAATCTCTACACAAAATGTTATATTTGAAACTACAAGACATTAGTTTATCCAAAGTATATAAGGATAGATATTTTCCTCGAGAACAACGTGAAGGTATCCAAAAATAACACAGCTGACTGTGGTAAATTGATATTTGTAACTGATATTGATTTCATATTTTGGCACAAGGCCAGTAATTTCGGGCTCCAGTACACAGCTAATATTTTTTTTTATCGACCCTGAAGGGTTCAAGGTAAAGTCTACTACGGCGTAAAAGGGAATGCCGCTAGGCCTCTTTCCCGGCGGGCTAATGACTCTACCTTCTCGCCGCTTTATTTATTATTTATATTAATATATGTATTTTTAAGTATTACTTGCAACATTTATATGTATAACTTACATTATTTACCTCTCTGTTTGACTTTTACTCTCACTCGATTTTCTAGATATATAAATCTGTGTATGTGTGTGCGCGGTGCGCGTGCATGAGTGCGTGTATGCGAATCGTATATAAAGTATATTTATTCAGACGTATGTTGAAAATAGATTCTGCGTATATAATTTTGATTGTTTGAATGATTCTATTTTGATAGCGAAATTAAATATGTTAATTGAGAACAATCTGTTACATAACTTCTACGTGTTTGTACTTATATATCAACGATAATTTTAGATTTTACAAGCGCGAAAGCGTTTTATTTGAATGAGTAGTTGTCATCATAAAATGTAGATGACCTCCGATCGTACTTGCTTTCTTCGTAAACAGGGGCAGCAATTCTCCGCTGCTAATTCAGTGAGGTTACTTATTTAATGACAATGACTGAATAATACAGCGGATAGGGAATTATGCCATACAGTTTTCAAATGCAATATGGTGTGAGCTCTGTATCACTATTTGTGTGTCTGGTACCTTAATGTCCTTATTTTCAAGTTGGAGAAGTATCTTAATTATATTGAGAACTGCATTGAACAATTTGCCATTTTTGTTTCCTTTAAGTAGTAGATAATGTCATGAAAAGGATTTAGCTACTATCTTTAGAATGTAAATTTATTATACAAATATTCTATCCTAAGTCCACTGCTTAATAAGCGTATGCAAGTGCTAATGATTATAAATATATAATTCAAAAATATTTTAATGCTTTACGTGAACCACTCAAGAGAGATGATTAGTAGGATTTAAATGTATACACTTAAATGTTAGTGTTTCGGTATTTTTCCCGAACTGCTTTAGGGTTTTATACGTAGTTAATTCTCAACAGACAGAAAGTCTGAAAGGCAGGATTTTACGACTTGTTACTTTTTCCCCCTCTCTATATTGCATTGGTGACAATTACTTAAATGGAAACATATTACGCTTGGAAATATGTTCGTATTTTAATACTTGTTTTAATAAATGATTCAGTGAAGCAATTTCGACTCGAAGAATCAAGGATTTTCGTATTACCACGTTTCCAACATTGATGCGTGTTGCGTACAACGTTCAAACAGCCAATAGTAGCCAATTAGCCATCTGATATCTTGTCGATCACTTCGTTAGCATTAAATATCCATTCAAATCCAAATCAAAACTTATCGATTTGAAAAGTAGAACAGGTTGATCAATTTATTACTCTCTTTTCTGACAGTCTGGCTTTGTTTCTTCTTTCTGCCTGCCTCTCTTTCTCTGTCTGTCTGTCTGTCTGTCTGTCTCGCTCTGTATCTATTTAACTAACTATCTCTCTATCTATCTCTTTGTACATATTCATATATATTTGTATATGTATATATATATATATATATATATATATATATATATATATATATATGTGTGTGTGTGTGTGTGTGTGTGTGTGTGTGTGTGTGTGTGTGCGTATGTGTGTCTGTATGCGTGTGTGTGTGTACATATTAATGCATTATGTAATATATATATATATACATAAATATATATATTTATATGTATAAATATAGCTGAGTTAGAGGTTAAAATAACCGTCTAATAGATAGCAGTATCCATTACTCTACCGGTATATTACCTATGTTTAACCATGGACATCCGTATGCAAGCTTATTAAACTCATAAATTATACGTAAAGGCAAGGATAAACATGAGTTTATCAAGAATCAAAATCTAAAGAAAACAGAAAATGGAGAAATATTGATGAACAACAATTGACTAACATCAATTATTTATTTATTCAATAAAAATAGACCGCATCCCATTTAACAGTTGTTTCTGCTTCCAATATTGTATAGTATTGCCACTGATATGCTAAAAATATTCATCATCTTTGGTAATAAAAGCGGTCTGAAACATGGAGCTTCGTCAGAGCAAAGAATTTATGAA
>NC_068992.1:52833508-52836923 GCF_001194135.2 Octopus bimaculoides
ATATATATATATATATATATATATATATATAGACTACGGGATTCATTCAGTTTCCTTCTACCAAATCCACTCACAAGGCTTTGGTCGGCCCGAGAAGGTACTTTCCCAATGTTCACACAGTGGGACTCAACTCGGAACCATGTGATTGTGAAGGAAACTTCCTACCACATAGCCACGCCAGCGCCTAAATAGGTTTGTGTATGTGTGCGTGTGTAGGCATGCACATACATTTGTATGTGCATAAACTAATAGATTATATATGAATATTTGTGTATAACTAATTTAAAGCATCCTCCATCAATTATCGTATTACACAAAAATATAGCATTTATTTATTATTTGAATACTAGCAAGTACTTATAAAGCAACATGTTCAGTACCATTACTAAATATGATTAGCAATGAATAAATTATTATTAATACACTAATTAACGCATTCGAATTTTTGGCAAGTAATTTTAAGCATATGCTTTTTGATAGATTATCAGAATATTGTTCCCGAATAAAAACAGGTAATGAAGAAATTCAATTGAAAGTGTGCAAATGTGTGTATACATACACATGTATATATATACACACATACATACGCACACATATATATATATATGTATACACACACACATACATGCATACATATAAATATTCAGGCGCGCGTGCACACACACACACATACACGTATAAATCAATTTTAGGCAAGAGGTAAATTATCAAATATAAATTGGAATTTATATTCAAATCAACAGAGAGTTTTCGTTTTTGTTTTGTTTTGTGTTTTTAAGGATCACGGAGTTAGATCACATAGATTATGCCTGTTTATCACTCTTTCGAAAGTTACCCCCGTTACATTTATCAAAAATGAAAAACGAAATTAATACAAGTCAATAATTATATGTATTGACATTTATGTTTAATATATTCCTGTGTAAAGCTTGTATAAAACCACATTCCGTAACATTTAAATAAATATACAAATGACGTTTGAAATATTTTACAAAATTTTGTAGATAAAATAATATATATGTAAATTATTCATCTACAAATTTAAACATAATTACCTCTAATGTATAATATTTCCTAACAGAGAAACGGAGAGAGAAGTGCTGAGATAAGCATACACAAGCATGCTCTTAAGTATGAACATATACATAAATGGAGGTGGTTGTTTGCAAGTAAGTCTATATCTTACTGAAAATAGTTTGGGATAAAATGTACTGCGTGTACTAACATTAGTAAACCCACGCATAAGCACGTGCACCGTACACACTGACAAAAAAAATCTGCACACATACACATACCTTTAACTAAGTATAGAATTTTTTCTGATTATTTGAGTCTTCATAACGACATGTGCATTTTCGTAAAATCATAAGATCATAAAAGTAACAGACGTGTAATTACTAATGATTTGATATTATACAGAAAATACGGTCAAATTCATTAAGCATAAGAATATCCTGAAATAGGAATTCACAGACGAGACATGGCTGAAAGTGGAATTCGGTCCGTGCAATGTCTTTGTTCGGCCGAAAGATGCGCAGCAAATTTGTTTAGTACAAGGTTGAGTTTTTCAGGGTACATCAAGCTGTCAATAGTAGGTCTCTTGTAGTTTGAAAGCCTAGTCTTGTTTTAGACTTGCTGACAGTAAATTCCTCCAGTGAGGAACACCTATAATATCAGCTCAGCATATTTCATGCGAACACAATGTGTATAGCATCGGTGAAAGCACATATCCTTGTTTTATAACATTCACCACACTAAACATTTATGATTGATCGCTGTTTGTGATGACAAAGACTTTCATGACCCCATGCAATACTATAATCATATTCAACATTTCTTCAGGTACCACAAGCTTTGATAGGAGTTTCCATATTACCTCACGGCCAACCATGTTAGAGGCCTTTGCAAGATCAACAAATGTGTATGCGTGCACTTACGCGTGTGTTGTATATATCTTCTGTCTGTATGTTCCTAGAGTAATTTCATATATGAAAGTGCATGCATGTAGCATGATAATCCTTAATTTATTCCGTTTCTATTTTCTCCTCGTCAATGGTAGCTTCTTTTCGGATTTTGTAGCCTTATGTAATGTGTCAAATTTTCTTCCATTCCTATTATGCTTGACATACAATACAACTGGAAGCTGTGTAGGTAATGATTTTTCTTACAATAGAAACAAGCCTGAAATACTGAAGGAGAGATGTGTCGAAGTTGTTGACACTGGTACAAGTTTTCACGACTCCAATAGGATGAAAGCTTAATTCGACCTCGGTGGCTTTTCAATTCAAAAAGTAATTGGCCGGAATAACTACCGGTGTGCAATTTCGAAGAATGATAAATATCCTGACACCGAGCTGCCCTTCTGTTATAACACGGTAAGTTTCATACGCTATATTTTATATATTATGTTGCGGTTTCATATATTTTATAGAATTCTTTTAAGCCATCTTACACTATTAGATTTTATCTTATTTCTAATCAATTTTAAATTATACTTAATTACAGAGTATACTATGTTGTATATGAAGTGTACTTCGTGCAAAGAAAAATCATTTTGAATATACCAGTTTTGGGAACGTATTATATATCACAGATATTAACAATCAATAAAATCAATCATATAAAAACAAATACAGAATGAGTCAAGAATACATACTTAATAAATATTATGTGTGTGTGTGTGTGTGTGTGTGTGTGTGTGTGTGTGTGTGTGTGTGTGTGTGTGTGTGTGTGTGTGTGTGTGTGTGTGTGTGTGTGTTAAATGAAAGACGGAAGATGGAATATACGAGAATTCATTATTAATCACAATAATATATACATATATATATACATACACATACATACACATACTCAAGCACACACGCCCGTATGCACACACACGCACACATATATCTGCATGTACGGGTATGTGTGTGCAGACTTCTTACATATAGACCAACAAACGTACATATATATATATATATATATATATATATATATATATATACAGTAAATCACCAGCGCTGGATATAAATTATACGATGTAAAGTGCTTTGGAGTATCTTATTTAATTTCATTTCTTTGAGAATATTCGAAGGTTGTTTATTATTCTTTACACGAACTACGAAGCGAAACCTTCATTAGTGCTAATAAATGTTTGGCTTCATATCTTCCTTTCTTCCTTTTATTCTTTTTCTCCTTTCTCGTCACAATTACTATGACGACTCACCGCTACCTCCATCATAAACATCCTCATCTTCTTCTCCACATGCTCCTCCTTTTCCTCCCTTTTATTCGTATTATTACTAACGGTATTGTTACTATTCTTCTTCTTCTTCTTCTTCTTCTTCTTCTTCTTCTTCTTCTTCTTCTTCTTCTTCTTCTTCTTCTTCTTCTTCGTCTTCTTCTTCTTCTTCTTCTTCTTCTTCTTCTTCTT
>NC_068992.1:52837230-52841747 GCF_001194135.2 Octopus bimaculoides
TATATATATATATATGTATATATATACATGTATATGGATAGATAAATATATATACATACGTATAAGAAAATTATTTAAATTTTATTTTTCTGATACCTCCCGACTACATGACTCCCATGATGCTAATGATATGAAAAACATTTTTTTATAAAAAAACCTACTAGGGCCAAATGTGCTGAAAACAGTGGTAATGCCTAAAGAGGCAAATTAAAAACCTAAGCATTTTGTTTTTATATAAAAAAATGTCTTTGTTTAGCTCATATGATAGAACACATGAAGAGGAATGTCGTGGTGCTAATGTTTTCCAAAAAAATACTCAAAATGAAAATAGTTATTATATAAGCTAAATGTGCCAAACGTACGTAAAACAATTTTCATGTAATATTATTACTTATTATAGTACTAAGACAACGAGCTGGCCGAGTCGTTAAAACGCAAGGTGAAAGCTTCACGGCATTTCGACTGCCTCTATATTCTGAGTTCATATTCCACCAAGGTCGTATTTATCTTTTCGGTACTCGATAAAATGAGTATCAGCTGAGCACTGATGTCAATGTCGTCGAATTCCCTCCCCTATGGATTCGATGCCCTTCTGCCAAAATTGGAAAACAATATTGCAAAATGTTTGATTCAATTCAGTATTTTGGTGTCTTGCAAAGATCTACATCATATTCATGAAATACGCTATATTGTAGTAAATATATATTGTAATAAGTATCATTCACACACGGCACTATGTGAATAATATTCTTAAGGTCAATATTTGCTCAATCACGACCACTTCTACGCTTTGTCACTAATTCACTTTTCTTTTACCAAATGTGATGATGTTTCTACATTTTTTGAGTGGTGACCTCCTCAGCTACATCTGGAACTACAAAATTTGACTCAGTAGAAAAAAGTTGAGATTTCAAATATGTGCGGTCAAATGGTTTCAAATCAACCACCAAATGGTTCCAAATCAACCATATTCTAAGTCTGTTCTTTCAGATTACAAAAGTAAATCAGGAGTAAAATTTATCAGTATTAATACAGTAGAATTAGCCTAATTTGTACTTGGCTAATTTGTTACTTCACCTAATTCGTCACTTTCAATTTTCTTCTAGGGATGATTAATTAGGCGAATTTTAATGTATTTTAAAAAATTAATTTCATTTTATTTCATTTTTAAAATATTGTTCTCTTTTTTTTAAAAAAATAAGCCCATGGGCTTAAACACAGACATGAATAAATTTGCTTAAATTTTTATTTGTGAATATAAGCCCATAGGCTTCAAATCGAATGGGTTTCTTTTTTCGAAAAAAAAAAGAAAAAAAAACAGTAATGTTTTTATAATTTTTGTTTTAATAAAATATAGTAAATTCTAAAAATGTTATTCTCAACTGCAACAGTAGAATTTTGATTCTAAGTACTTTGTAGTTTCCTTTAGATGTTACGAATTGGGCCAATTCTGATGTAGATATCCTGCTCTGTACTTTTCCAAGTTTAAGAATATTGACATGCATGCATCCGCATTTTTCATTGTAACATATATATGTGTGTGTATATATATATAAATATATATATATATGTGTGTGTATGTGTGTGCATGTGTGTCTGTGTGTATGTGCATGTGTGTGTGTTTGTGTGTGTATGTGTCTGTTTGTGTGTGTGTGTATTTATAGGAGAAAATGTTTTGGCCGAAGTAAAGCCTTTAATGGGACCAGTCATTCAAATTTTCTGTATCATGGTATATATAGCATTTACGTTCATGAATATATGGTATATACCCGTCGAGAAAACTGATGGTACTGACGGCTATGTCTAGAAGTCCTTTGTTCATAGATCTGCCTCAAAGATACATACGTTATGCAACTCTTTGAACTCACTCGTACGTATAAATTGTCCTCTTACTGATACAGTTCAACTATATTCCGATATAATTCATTCATTATTGTTATTCAACAAAAAGTATATTAGGTTTACTTTTGATATCATACATTGTTATAATCTTTTACACTGGGAGTATATCATATCTCTCTTACGTATTTGCGTAAATGTAAATGAAATTTAATATCCACCATGCATTGGTATTTGTTTTCAACCAGAGATTCTTGTATAGTTTCCCCTGTTTGATGAACAAAAATACGTAGGGTTGAAGATGTAACTAAAGTACTAAATGGATCCAAGTAATAGATTATGACGTACAACATCTAAGAAAGGACCACACCTAAAATATAGCATTAATATAATCATTTGACCTAAATTCTGTCTACTCTTTGTTATATTTATTCAGTCGTTTTAATTCACAAACATCACAAAGCGTTATGTATATATAACCTAAAATAACATATTTCAATTTATCTCAAACATATAGTTTATTCTGTTTACCATTACTCAATTACCTTTGTCTCACATTTTATAAATCAATTCTCACTCGTTTATATTCTTGTTGCAGCCTATTACAGAAATTTTAAGTTTACAGTTCATTAATTTATATCTTAACATCAAATGTTTATAAACAATTTCATCTTATCTTGTAGCTGAAACGAGTACACCGTTTGATCTAACAATTCACTTCTATTCAATTTTCGTCTATTTCATATTTTCTTCTGCAATATGTATAAACACGCTGTTATTCTGGAAGTAAATCTATGGCATTTGCTTTATCAAACAATGTTCATATTTACAATAATATAATGTCTAGCCCATCATATTATATTTGACAACATACGCCAAACTGTCAAGAGAATATACACTAAAATATTCAAAATGATATTGATATGTCAATATGCTGATTGAAACGAAATACATAATTGCTGTTTATTTAGTTAATCAATGTCAAACATTTCTTTTATATTCTGCTACATTTTGAAACCAATGGTTCCTTGGTCGATACTGAATGAATGTTAATCTGTCCCATAGGTCCAATATACTTGGATAAGTACAATGATGATTCAAAGTGCCAGAAACAGAACAGGCTTGTTTTGTGTATCTTCACTTGATGAAGAACCAAGAATCTGTGATGTTTTGATTCTAATATATGAATTAAACATATTTCTCACAGTTCGGTAAAAGCATACAGGTATTTGCATATGCTTTCACCACTTGAGCTAGTAAAATAATTTCAAAATATTGCTAACACATAGGGAATTTATATTCGCGTCATTTTTGCTTGAATCTCTAAGAGCTCGGTGAATGTTGTGATGTATACTATCATTATTATTATTCCAGATTTCTATCGATGCTGCTAGCATTGAAAGCGATCTCGGCAAAATGTGTAGAGAAGAAAGTAAGTATCGTGTCATAGATAAGAAAGTAAGTGTAACCGTTAAAACACAGTTTGTTGCATTTCAAAACAATGTATTTAGCGTTAATTTGGCAGAAATTGTTGTCAAGAGGCAGTTTAGCTTAATTGGTAGAGTACTCAGTCGGTATCGGAGAGGTGCGGGATCGAGTCCCGTGGCAATTTCGATGTATGTATGCTGCAGCTTGCTGTTAAGAAAAGACTACTACAGGGCCCAGTGCATTTTTTGCCCGAGGCCCTATAATGCTGCAAAGACGACCCTAAAAATGACTCACTCTTTCTCTCTCTCTCTCTCTCTCTCTCTCTCTCTCTCTCTCTCTCTCTCTCTCTCTCTCTCTCTCTCTCTCTTTCCGTATACATATGTGTGTGTATGAGTGAATTTTGACACACACGTATCATGAACGTCGGTCGGATGTCTATACCTATGATAAAATAAGTTTAACTGAGTAAGTATGAAAAATTGAAACATGCCAGTTCTCATTGGGATTATCTAATAATCCCACTCACTCCCATAACAATTTATGCTATAATATATTTCGGTTTATGAGTTTTATTCCTTGCTCCTCATGACAAAAGTGTTTTTAACGCTAATGAATTTTCTTCTTTTGACCACACTTAGTATAAATTTGAGAGACTCTTATCTGATAAATAATATCGCTTTCTCAAAATTTAAAACCATGATAAAGAATATGAACACCCAGTCAACAGTTATATCATGCTGATAAACATTTTACAGCATTGAAATTAGTATCAATGTATGCACACAAGCAAAGATTTAAAGGGGCTACTGAAAGACGCACACATAAAGAAAGTAATCAGATACGATCCCCACGATCCTAGTCTTAAGACGTATGCGCATACATATACATATATCTCAACTTCAAAGACATGTATGTAATTTTGGTTGCTTGTATATATATATTGTGTGTTGGCTTTGCGTTTAGAAAAGTGTAGATTTTGTCACCATTTTAAATATTCAACATTTTAATGATGTTTCTCTATGTTATGCAATTATCTTTAATACATTTTCTATGGTGATTATCACAAGAAATCCTAAAACGCGTTTCTGAATGTTCATGTCCAACCTCAAGGTTACGTAAATTTATAGAGAATACAGGCAAACACACAAGCGCACGCACGCACACACACATTCAGAATGATATAAAATATACATACATATGTATAGATGTCTTGGCATATGTATACATATATATAAATGTTTATATATATA
>NC_068992.1:52842022-52844432 GCF_001194135.2 Octopus bimaculoides
ATATATATATATATATACATATAGGTGAATAAGTGTAAAATATATTTACTGAGATGCCCGGAAAGACAGCTTGAAACTGAAGGAGCGAGAGCGAGGGAGATAGAGAGCGAGTGTGAGAAAGCCGGAAAGGTTTTGAAGCAAAGGTTCATTTTTCAAAATAAAGAGCTTGATAAGGTTTCAAAAAGAAGAGAAATGAAATTTTTCTATTGAGAGAATGTAATTTAAGCGAATGGTTCACGTAAAAGATGAATGAATATAGAAAACGAAGGTAGAGAGATAACAGAGTCTTTTTGAATGATACAGCAAAACATTGTGGCAGGAATTTAATGATTTAACTCGAAAGAAAAAAGTACATAAACCAACTCTCAGGATAGTGTGAAATAGCCGTAATGGAAACTGAGAAAATAATAAGTGAAATATTATGGCAAGGGCAATGATTGTTGGTGAGAGAGTGAAACAAAAATAAAGGGAAATACGAGAGAGTGAAACAAAAATAAAGGGAAATACGCCAAGGTTGAGGGAAAGAATTGATTAGATTATTTTCTAAAGAAAATACAATAAAAAATTAGTGTCAGCAGAGAAGCGCATAAATGCATTTGTGTTTAAAAGTGAACATTTCCTTTGTCCTTGTACACTGTAGTCTCGCTGTTTTATTTTCGCTGCCAAAATCAATTTTCAATTGCGACTTCACACCAAATATTTAAATTGACCATTATTGGCAAAAGCTTAAACTTGTGAAGATTTCAATTGGAAAATTCTTCAGATCTTTCATACGTAATACTTTGACTTGATGGTATTGTTTGTTTACCACTTTGGTTTTTATATGAAATCGTATTTGTCTCTTGCTGAGGTTCATATTTACTTCGTGTTGTCCTTTTGTTATATTATTATATTTTTCTCTTTTTTCTATTCTGAGTGCTATGTTCTTTTGTTGTTTCATTTAGTTGTTATCGTTGTTGCTGTTTTTGCTGTTATCATCGTTGTTGTTTCTGTTGTTGCTATATTGTTGTTGTTGTTTAGACCCAGACTATTACTAATAGTACATACCTATAGGACAAATATATTTCAGTGATGTTTCAGAGGTAGCTCATTTCGAGATATGTAAATACTATTTCTAAAATAGTACACGAGCACGGAGATACCCTCTATCTGCAATTCTGTCTGTTGTATATAATTCTGGAAATATAGCATTACAAAATGACATTTCTAACACAGGAATAGTTACAAGGATAATGTTTTGTCTCACATTATTGTTTACCTTGCACTGTTTCGCATTAATTCTCGCTATTCATTCCTCGTTTCAATCCAATGCCTTATGCCACAATTTTTTCAGAAATTCATTATCCAGAGACATCATCTGCATAAAAAAGCATTTGCTAAGTTAATATATTCATCTCAGAGATCATGCAGTTAACAATTATGCGATGAAGAATGTAAACTATGTTTGAAATAGTGTAATATTTTCGCTATATCGGCAGCTGGACAACTATGGACTTTTCCGTCTATTTATGAGCGCATCAAAGAAGTATATGCTTCAGTTTACTCCTCAATATAGTGAGATACATATCCAACATGATATTTAGAAGGATGCATAGCGGTTTTTCTAAAAATGTAGAATTGATGAGACGATAAATACACAGAAGTACCGTTCGGGTAGTTGCATTAAAGAGGTAGTTAAGAAATAAGAATTATTTGTTATGGTTATTATTACAGATCTTCTATAGAAATAATAACCAGCACTGATTAATCGGTTGCATTGGTTCTGATGAAGGAGCAAGAATCTCCTGTCATATCGAATATTTGTCCATTACATATTTTTCATCAACGTTCTCATTGTTATAAACATCATGCGTCTCGGATTCGAAATGATATAACATTATTAGTACGGATTATAATTTTTATTGGAAATCTGTAGAGGTATCCTTAGCAAGTGATGTAATAGCACTGCTGACATAGTAGAACACAGTATTGACTTATAAAAATGTTTAATACACTTCGTAGTATATTATGGCTGCATAATGAAATACGGTGTCCCTACAGGTCATTAATAAGAAACAAAATATGTCGGAATTTCTTATCGAGTTTCTTGAAATAATTAATCTAATATTGTTAAGGACTATGGGATTGTTAATAGCGGTTCACTTGGTTTGTTCAAGGTACAAAATCGACGGGACAGAAAATGAGTTGAAACTGTGCATCAAAATGTGCTGATCAGGTGAAGGCTGTACCTGACCAAGCTGATTAATTATTCATCTACAGCATATCCACGGGAATGGCATTATATGTGGAAGCTTCGTGACACTAGCATTAGAAATTCAGAGACGACCATACGATGTTTTGATTGGCTGATTCATACAGCAAATCTCTTGGCTGTATATATATATATATATATATATATATATATATATAT
>NC_068992.1:52844526-52846435 GCF_001194135.2 Octopus bimaculoides
TGTGTGTGTGTGTGTGTGTGTGTGTGTGTGTGTGTGTGTGTGTGTGTATGTGTGTGTGTGTGTATGTGTGTGTGTGTGTGTGTGTGTGTGTATATGTATATATTCATGCATAATAACACACACAGATATACACACAGATACATATTTACAGACACGCACATGCATGCACACACATACTCACACTTACATATATTCATATATATATACATATCTAATTATTGCAATTAGTTATGCATGTACATTCATATGTATATGCGTAACTAATTATTGCAAAATGGTTTCTACGGTCAAACCAGATGTGAACGCTTCGACTCATCTTTATTGCTTTCTAGGTTTCCCAATATAATTTTCAAGTTGTCATCGTATACAGTCCTGCATCGTGGTTCTATCACGAAGGAGGACCTTCAATTAAAATAAGTGTGTTTAAACAAATATCCCGCTGCTGTTATATTATCAGCAAAAACTTATGCCTCTAAGAATTTATATTCGTTGCATTCGTTTAAAGAAATAGCTTTTTACGTTAATGTCCGCATGTATGAATGACTTCATATATATGGATTTGCATTTATATATATATATATATGTTTATATACAGTTATTGCATATATATATATATTTATATATATTCATATGCCTGTGTGTGTGTGTGTGTGTCTGTGTGTGTGTGTGTGTGTATGAGCGTTAGATGAACTCATAGCATGCTAATGTACTATTTGGAGAATGATTGAGTGTGCGCATGTGTGTTTACACATGCATATACGGAATTGTGTATGCAACGTGTGAATGGAGAATGCAAAATTTCTGGTTGAAAATTTCAAAACTGATAGAAATAGTCAGTTACGTCGCATGTGGAAAGACAGAAAGAGAGGGGCAGGGGGAATGGTGAACAAAGAGACAAATATGAACGACTATATAGAGAGCGGTACAGAAAGAATAAGAAAGAATAGAGTAAACATATGAAGAGAAATATCTTCAAAAATGCACAAAATTACTAAATAAAATATGTATATGGTGTTGAAATATCCTGTTACATACACCGTATATTTAGAAAACCTTTAGACTTCAATCTATTTTATGCCTACAGTTTACTGCGCTCATTACAGTTATTGTAAAGATGCTTTTGTATATTGACACAACTACATGGGAATCTTTTCAAGTGAAACACAAAAGAAATATGTTTTTACATGTTCTGGCATTATTTCGGCAAAATACCAATTGTCCTTAAAGAATTGGTGAACTGAGAGAAGAAAATACACAACGCAGTCACCTAAACATAACCTTCCCCATCTCCCAGAAATGTATAACACAGAGTATGTTTTTATTTATATATTTTTCAAAGAAAAAAACCCACAGTAAGTATAGAAGCTAAAGCTATCTATTTTGTCATAAAAATGAAGTCAATTGTACAAGGTTTCTTATTTGTTACTACATTGTGTAATACACATATGCTGTAGCGCGTGAATATATGTATAAATTGTCTTCTATGTTCACGTTGTGTATGATGTGTAAGTGTATATGAAGGCATATACCTATGTCTCAGTGTATATGTGAGTGCGTGTAATATGAATGTATGGAAATGAAATATGCCTGCGTTCTAACGAATTTCATGCAAACATAGTTAGCACATATGTAAGTGATTACATTAAAACATACAAATGTGAGTCTGTAAATATGCATATAGGCCTATATATGTACGTATGTATGCATCTTTCTCTCTCTCTCTCTCTCTCTCTCCCTCTAGATATAAGCTGACACATACACTCGTATAGTACATATGCACACAAAGATATACATATAATGTATATATATGCATATATGTTTGTTTGCCGTTAATATATATATATATACATATATATATATATACATACATATATATATATATATATATATATATATATATATATATATA
>NC_068992.1:52846870-52853212 GCF_001194135.2 Octopus bimaculoides
ATATATATATATATATATATATATATATATACAAACATTCTAAAATAAGCTATGTAAACACTTACTTTCATGCTGACATATTTAAGTGCGTATTTCAATATAAAAACCTTTATTTTCTGTCTTTTATCCCAAATTGTTCATTGTGTAGCATAGTGGCATATGTACTAACTTTTTAAAGATACCTCTGCATTTTATTATATATTATTATATATTTTATATATATGTATGTTTCCGTGTGCGTCTTGAAATAACTGTGTAGTACATACATGTATATAATGTAAATATATATATATATATTTGTGTAGTTAGACGCACGCATATACAAACACCCACATATAAACATACGTATGGATATACATATATATATATGCAGGTGTATGTATGTGTTTGGATATATTCATTTGAGTGCTATGTATATAAGAACTAAAAAGTTAAGAAGGTGAGAGACGTATAAAACTGATCCATCACTAAACTTTGTTTTCTTTTTCTTTTTGTTAAATGTCTCTAAGCGTCAAGTTAACTGAACAATATTACAGATTTGGCAATGTATCGACGTCTTGTGATAATAAAGTGTACACACTTATAAACAAAATAAATTGAGTTTTTTTTTGTCCGCTATGTATATTACGGTGTTTTATAGATGAAATATATTTCTCGATCTGCAAATTAGTATAAAGATATTGCTGGAGTAATCCAAATGCGAACTAAATATAATATAATTCTTTTGACGAAACATTTAAACAAAGTTTCTTATATAACACACACACAGACACACTCACTCACTGACTCACTCACTCACACATATATACATATAAATATATATATATATATATATATATATATATATATACGGTTATTAAGCCTAACCATTGAGATCTCGATTTACTCACCCTTTATAATAGATCGTTTAACTCTTGCACGCTATATCTTTGTAGAAAATCTAGGAAGGAAAAGCCAACAGAGGAAAGAGAAATTAGAATAAAGAAAAGAATTGCATAAATTTTACATATAAATCAAGCTGCAGTTACTTTCAACAGTCGTTTGAGTAGGAGTAAACATCTTTATTTCAAGTACGTTATTACAATACACGATATATTAATATAAATCAGCGTAAGGCAATGTTCATCTGGAATATTACGCACTGCTTGGCATAGACAGTAATATCCCCGTTGGTTTGGGCTAAACATTGTTTTAAATATATTCATTTTAAAAAGAATTTACATTAATCAATTATGTATCTTGATTATGCAATTTGAGAATTAAAGATGCATTTTCTTAACGTAAACGCTTTTGAATTAATTATGTTATGATCATTCCATCTCTATCTTTCTGTCTGTTCTTTTTATTCTAAATAGATGTGTAGGTATGTGTATTTATATGTGTATTGTATGTATAACAGTCGTATGACATTTGTACGACAACGATGAAATTATCACAAGATGACTACAGCGAAACCAGCACAGCGATAGCTTAATTCACCTATTAGACTGAGGATAATATTCACCTCCTACACTTCAATTCAGGATGCAAATACACCGTCAACCTGAATTTGAAACTACAACCCCCTCCACTATACTTTCCGTGTGTTTTCGTGAACGATGAACGATGAACAAGGAAACTACAGACGATACACTGTTTTGGTGTAATTGATGTACACTAGAGAAAACGCATAGTATGCTATGTGTATTCATTTGTTGATCAGTAAAGTGATAAGTTTCTACACGTGATGTTTCTGCATGGTTTCTGAAATTGTTGGTGTAGAACGTGTACAAGTTTCTTAAGTGGTAAGCCTTTCCAAATGCTTCAACAGAGTGAATTTCTTTAGCAGCACCTAAAAAACTAAGTAGCGGGGTGTTAAACTAATTAACAGGTTAATCCATTACTCTTTCAAACAATAGCAGTATTTGAAATCAGAACTCTAGGTTTCAAAACAAAAATTGTAATAACATATAGACGTAGGAGTGGCTGTGTGGTAAGTAGCTTGCTTACGAACCACATGGTTCCGGGTTCAGTCCCACTGCGTGGCACCTTGGGCAAGTGTATTCTACTATAGCCTCGGGCCGACCAAAGCCTTGTGAGTGGATTTGGTAGACGGAAACTGAAAGAAGCCCGTCGTATATATGTATATATATATGTGTATGTGTGTATATGTTGTGTATCTGTGTTTGTCCCCCCAACATCGCTTGACAACCGATGCTGGTGTGCTTAGGTCTCCGTAACTTAGCGGTTCGGCAAAAAGAGACCGATAGAATAAGTACTAGGCTTACAAAGAATAAGTCCTGGGGTCGATTTGATTCGACTAAAGGCGGTGCTCCAGCATGGCCGCAGTCAAATGATTGAAACAAGTAAAAGAAAAAAGAATAAAAGAATATTAAGTCTAATGTTACAGTTTAACCAATCAGCCACATTGAAGTGGAGATTTTTATCGATCTAGAAAGGATAAATGTTAGAAGTAAACTCAACGAAGCTTGAATATGGAGGTCGTAGATACGGAACAAAAACAAGAATTTTACACGACAATTTAATTATTTTGGCCTTTTGCCGCCTTCTGTTTGTGGTTTCAATATTTTGCAGCTTTCACTTGTAGCAAAACAAAAGAAAGAAAAATTCAAAAATAAAAGCCACAAAAACTGAGATTCAAAATGTATCCCAACAACAAATTTTATACTGGCAAAAGATTCTATGCCGCGAGTGACACTCTATAAATGTTCCGAGCCATTGAAAATGGGATGTTGAAAATACTTAATTAGATAAATGAAATTGTCTAGAGATTAAGAACACCAGAATGGTTAAGTATGAATATACTTCTTCGAAGTGTATTCCGTATACATGTAAATATGATCATATGTATATATGTATGTATGTATGTATGTATGTATGTATGTATACCTATATGCGCACAAGCTCTTGCATAGATACACATTATATATATATATATGAATAGATGTGTATGGTCTTTCATGAGTCCAAAAACTTACGTATTACTTTTGTTGAAAGTTTAAACCGAATTATCAAGCGTATATTAAAAATGTTTCAATGGTTCAACTACATGTGTTTGTATAAGCAGTGCTCCACCATAGCTGCAGCCACGTGGCTGGAACAAAAGAATATATATATATATATATATATATATACGAGTCTGTCTGTATATATATGTATATGTATATATGAGTGTTTATGTATATGTATGTGTCTCTGTACAAAGACATACCTGTATATACACGATAATATATACATATACATACACGTGCATATTTATTCACATATACATATATATGTATGTACACACGCAGACACTGGCACACATACACACGTACGCACACACACACACACAAACACACATATATATATATATATATATATGCATACAGAGAGATTCAGGAGGAGCAGAACAAAATTATGACATTGTGCAAAATGCTGAGCCTTTGGCTTGTTGAGAATTTCTAGATAAAACATACTTTTTCAGAATAAGTTACTTGACAATTTCCAGTATTATAATATAATTCCATTTATATTATTTGTTTCATCAACATAATCATACGAAGAAGTGAGTGTAACAGGTATGTAAGGGATACAGCAGATATTGCTGTTCTTTCATTAAAAGTTTGTCTCAGCTAAGCAAGCAGTTATCAGACGCGTTTCCGTTATGATTGCTTTTTCACTATTTCTCTCTTAGTGTACCTACAAGTACATTACTCTACGTAAGTTGACAAAAATTTGGATACTGTTTCCAGAGGGACTTTTTGTAGATTACATGGCTATGCACAGAAGTTCTAATTGGACGGTAAAGAATATTGTAGATGAGAGTGGAGTAAACTGAGTGAAATTTGCGTCTGCTTAGAAAATTATTGCAATGTGGAAAGCCCTTGAACTCATTTTGTCAAATTAATCCTCAATTCATCATTATTCCACAAATTCATACATAATGACATTATTACGAAAATATACGGAATGGAAAAACGAAAATGAACTTTAATCGGTGAGTAATGGAAGTAAGAGTGGAAGCGCAATGGCCCACTGGTTAGGGCAGCGGACTCGCGGTCATAGGATCGCGGTTTCGATTCCCAGACCGGGCGCTGTGAGTGTTTATTGAGCGAAAACACCTAAAGGTCCACGAGGCTCCAGCAGGGGATGGTGGCGAACCCTGCTGTACTCTTTCACCACAACTTTCTCTCACTCTTACTTCCTGTTTCTGTTGTGCCTGTATTTCAAAGGGCCAGCCTTGTCACACTGTGTCACGCTGAATATCCCCGAGAACTACGGTAAGGGTACACGTGTCTGTGGAGTGCTCAGCCACTTGCGCGTTAATTTCACGAGCAGGCTGTTCTGTTGATCGGATCAACTAGAACCCTCATCGTCGTAACTGACGGAGTGCCAACAACAACAACAACACGTTGATGCAGGTTATATGGAAATGCATAGAAATAAATGTTTAAATAAATAAATAAATAAATAAATAAAATATGCAAACAATCCTGTATTATAGATATACAAATAATACATAAACATCTTATTGATGCACTGCATCTGGGACTGACTTTATATATGTATATAACTGCATTAGTGAAGTCCATTTCACTTTCTATCACCTTATTCTGAAATATCTCCAGACTACTAAGATATATAATCAATAAAATTGTTACTTCCCTTCTGCGATTTTCATTTTCATTTAAAAAAAAATTTTTTTTTTTAGTAGAGTAATATTATTTACCCAGCGAATGCCAAGCTATCTTCCGTTGGAAGCAGTCTAAAGCCGAGATCTCTTCCGATTTTACTTCTGTCTAGTTCTCCGAAGTCTTATGGAAAAATCTAACAGGAATAATGATTCCGTTCTTGACATTAGTAAAATATATTACTATAGCTTCCTTTGCAAACAATAAACCTATGGCAAAACGCCAGATCCTGTTATTATCGTTGCTGACACAGTTGCTCATTTATTATTTTTACTTATTTCTATTATTATTATTATTATTATTATTATTATTATGATTATTATTATTATCATTATTATCATCATCATCATCATCATTATTATTATTATGCACTTTAACTTCCTCTTCAATCACTTAATTTCTCTCACTGCCAACATGACCTCTAATCCAATTCTCTTTTTGAAGAAATCAATTTTCTTACTGACCTTCTTTTAATTTTTCACAAATAACAAGATATATATTGCAAAGAACATCATTTGTACAATGAATGGATGGATGTGCGTGTCCGTGCGTGTGTTCGTGTATATGTGTTTTCTTTTTTTTATTCTAATCTTTTCCAGTCAACATTTATCGACAACAATAAACAACAACAACAACAATAATAACAATAACAATAATAATAATAATAATAATAATAATAATAATAATAATAATAATAATAATAATAATAATAATAATAATGATAATAATAATATGAATCCTGCCATTATTTTCTATAAGGAAACACTTACACTACAAGGAGATATACATGTGCTTTACAAAAACGTGGGGAGATGGGCAAAATAAAATTATATAAAGCTGGGAGAGAGGCTAGGATGTTATACAAATTGAAACCATATTCTTCCTTTTTTTACATACTGCAATGAGTTGACTTGTCAAAGGACTAATCAAGCCCTACCAAAGTCAATTTAATCCAAACGAATGAAAAGAAAAATCATCACTGGAAATGGTAATTTATTCATCGACCCTCAAAAACAAAAAAAAATTAAATGTTCACATCGACGTGGTCTCAAAATTTCAAAAACGGATACCGCTATACGTTCTATGCAACACTCTAAAATCTCTGCCCATTTGCCATCACAGAATAAATTTAAAATCATATAAAACCATACATTAGTAAACAGGACATAGTTACATACAAGTGAGGAAGAAGAATCGAGTGACACTCCGGCACATTAAAGGACACTTTTGCTTATCGTCAATAAGCACGTCTTGTTCATGGCATTTCACAAAGTAGTTTAACTAGCGCACAATAACGTAAATAAGATTCCATTTAATGATGTTAAAACTATAATGAACCACTGGAAGTGATAGGGTGTTAATGGCTTCGATGCGATTTTAACAGTTCAGTTCATTGTTAGTATAACTCTTATTCTCCTGTAATATTATTTTCTTGTTTATTCCAACAGGTATCTGTAATTTTCTTCTGCGTCAAACTCCTTGATGCTAGTGTCGGCATCTAATTTAATGGAAGCTGTTTGCATGAGTTTGCCTCTTACAAAAGTTGCTTTAGCACACTTATCAAGGCCAAAGTCCATCCCGATAACATTGGTGAATTTGTTAACCACTTCGTCTTCTTCTTCTTCTTCTTCTTCTTCTTCTTATTATTATTATTATTATTATTATTATT
>NC_068992.1:52853670-52869829 GCF_001194135.2 Octopus bimaculoides
ATATATATATATATATATATATACATATATGAGTGTGTGTGCAGATGTGTGTTTGTATATATATCTGAGTTCGCATGCGTGTGTATGTGTCTGTGAATCTGTACGCATGTGTATCCCAAAACCAATGACAAGTTTTAGACAGAGAAATCAAGCATGACAGCTTGTTAATTACAGTGACTCTCATTCGAGAGCAGAGAAACTGGAGGAAAATGTTTTACCGCAGCAGATATCAGGTTCTTATCGATAGGTTTAAGTATAAAAAATTCGGAAAGAAAATAGCAACTGTCAAACTGTGCAATGAGCTACACGGGAGATTTTGTCTTGGATAATTCCAGCTCCTCGGGTTAGCAATTATTTTTTCTTTGCTATTTACAGACGAGTGAATAAATATTGTGTCAATAATTTATATATTAGCTTCAGTGCAACATTCGAGTTCTTATAAATACACGGGAAACCCAATTATTAAATTCTCCTAACAACAAAAATATTTTCACGCAGTCGGACATTCACCACTAAAGCTAGTTGCATAACTCTATAACTAGCAAGTAATTGCGTAATATCAACAATATGACTAAATGGAAATAGCTTATAGCAATGCTGAATGGAATTTATCTTAAATATGTATTGCTGTGGGGTGAGAATTACTCAGGGAACTGGAATTATTCAAAACAAAATCGTTTAATTATTTAAATACTAAAACACAACAGGCTATGGCTTGACTCCGATGCGCATTCCTGGTATCCATCGACCATTTTGAAATTGATGTAATAGGACTTAATCTTCCTTGTTGTCAAAATTTAGATTTTAATCACCCTGAGAAAGGAACCGTTTCCTGTATATTTGGATACTCCCAGTTCATCAACACCATTCAAAGTATTCCATATCTTCCTTGCTTAAATGCAGAATTCAAACCATGGAATGGAATGGGAAAAATGAAATGCTTACAATAATTCTGAATGTATGATCGTTAGTGCATTGTAAAGTAAAATCGTTTTAAAAGCTGAACGCGCTTACGAAATGGTATCAAAGTGTTCCAAGCCTGACTATATTTAATAAAATATTACTTGCATCAGTTTTAACAAAAACACCTTGGAAATGGTCACCTTGTGCAGCAATACTCCGATCTCAGCGTTCCTGCTACTTTTAGAATCCGGCTGTGAAGTCGATTTCCGTAAGCAAGTCGAGGACCTTGGGGCGATTCGCTCTTGTTCTCAACATCGGTCTTATAATAGCGACCTTTGAGCTGCATTTTCATCTAGGAAAAGAGATGGAAATCTAAAAGTGCTAATTCTGACGAATAGGGTAGATGCGGAAGAAATAACATGTTGTTTCTGGTGAGAAATTCACGAGTGAGTGGTGACAGAGGGCATTGGGTGCATTGTGGTCATGGTGACAGGGTCCATTGTCATCTTGAAGAATCCAATACTACACCCTCCACAAATCCGGTCGCTTTCGCCGAATGTACCACACTCAAAACACTTGAAAACGTTGCAGTAGAAAAATCGACTGACGGTCTGGTCCTGGACGAATTCTTGATGCACAATACCGCGGGTATCGGAAGAAACGCTAAGCATGCTCTAGATTGAACTGCGTCTCTGTTGTGCCTTTCGAAGCACCTGTGACGCTAGAAACATTCCATACAACCCATTACCTCTTCACCGTAAGTTTGCCGAAGTATGCTTGATGTATCTGCACTAGACTTTACAAGTTTAACTGAAAAGTTCCTTCCTTGTCTGTTTGTTCAAACTCTCTGTCCCTGATAAAATTTCATACTACAGCATAAGCGTGATGACAAAAACACAAACTTCATAACTTGCGAAATAAACACAGTAATGTCACTCGGTACACTGCCTCGTGAAAACCACTGCTAGCTCGCACTGCGCACGCAAACGTGTGCTACCACCTGTTGGTGCGCTACAGAAGTAGCCGGGGAACCTTGTCATACCACCTCGTATATGATTTATTTATAATTTCTACTATGAAATATAATTTGGTTTGTTGTTTACAAGTGAATTTTTTGTATGGGGAGAGGAGAAAATATCCACATCACTGTGAAAAATGAAGAGTGTCAAAAAAAAATCATCATATATTACTTTCACCAACTTGCAGTTGCTTTTATAATAAACTATTAGTCGTGGCTGTTACGAGTTGTATATGTGACCCTAAAAAGAGAAGATAGCGAACTACTTGAGAGGAAGGGTTTATGTACCTACAGAAGAATTAGGTAAGGGAAGTAATAATTATGTAAACAACAACAAAATATTTCTCTTGCATATATATATATATATATATATATATATATATATAGACAAATGGAAATATCTACCCAACTCTGTATATGCGGGTATACACGTCAGAATTTTGCTGACACCATCATTCTAGTTCTCTAAAACTGACACAGCACTTGACACTGTTCATAGCATGCAATGCATAAAAAGTATGACAACCAACGTGCAAAAACCATTGGTAATAAAATAATTTCTTGCAGAGGCTGGTGTATTGTGCGTTGAAATGAACTGGATAACTGACTTGAGACATAGTTCAATTATTAAGTATTGATCTCCAGACATTATATAACGCACAAATCGGAATCTCTTTGCAATGAGATTAAATGTAAAAATAAAATAAAATAAAAAAGCAATGAATTATATAAACAATTGCATTTTGTAAATGCCGGTACATTTGTGTATCTTCAGAGATAAAACTAAACGGATAAACAAAATTATGTTTTTTACGACCTAATATAAAACGTCAATATGAGGTACCTACAGTAGCACTCCAAATGGCCAACATTAACTTGAAGAGAGAATTTCAATGACTATATACTGATAATATTTTCTTAAACAGCAATAGTATTTTCAACAACAGGAACTGGATTATTCTTTATCATTTAAGACTCATATAAACAAACCTTGGAGAACAGCGTCTACAAGCACAAATATCATTTTAAGATATGGTGTTTATATCAAATTTAATCATACTTCGTCTTGAAAGACTTGTTTTCTTATTCATAAATTTTCTGGAGTCTCTCTTGTTATATCTCTGCATTAGGTAATAACTCTATTAAACATACATTGAGTTGTCTCGGAGGCTTCTGTAGGGGTATAAATCAGTTAAGAACAGTTGTTCCAGGAAATGTAAGTATATAAATGATCTAATTGCAATTTTTTTCAATAGATTGGATTCCATAACATTGGAGGAAACTACAATCAGATCTCTGTAATCATATCAGAAGTGAATATTATATAATATATTTATATATAGGCGCAGGAGTGGCTGTGTGGTAAGTAGCTTGCTTACCAACCACATGGTTCTGGGACCAATCCCACTGTGTGGCACCTTGGGCAAGTGTCTTCTACTATAGCCTCGGGCCGACCAAAGCCTTGTGAGTGGATTTGGTAGACGGAAACTGAAAGAAGCCCGTCGTATATATGCATATGTAAATATATATGCGTGTGTGTGTGTCTGCGTTTCTCCCCCCAACATCACTTGACAACTGATGCTGGTGTGTTTGCGTCCCCGTAACTTAGTGGTTCGACAAAAGAGACCGATAGAATAAGTACCAGGCTTCCCAAAAATAAGTCCTGGGGTCGATCTCCTCGACTAAAGGCGATGCTAAAGCATGGCCAAAGTCAAATGACTGAAACAAGTAAAAGAGTAAAAGAGTATATACAGGAAGAAATACGGTCAGGGCTGATCATGGAATTAATTAGATTTTTTCTTTGCTTCTTTGGTAGAGTATGTGACTACAAGTTAGTTATTGAATTTCTGTATATTCCTTTTATTTCTGTATGGTATTTGCTTTATATAGCAAAACTTTGTAACTGTTAATACATTAATATAATTTCATACATGCTATAGATGCATAATGCACTTCAATAATGGCATTTTACCTGCGTCTGCTCTTCATTTAAGATTCTGTTGCTTCTACATATATGTGACAGACACCGGTAGCTGTTACAGTAATTGTTACAGTGATTACTGTTCATTACACCCTTTGTAATTTTAATCTATTTGAATGATTATAAGCAGTTGGTGCTGTTTGAAGAGTATTAATTGATATGGCAGATTACCATGCAATATAGCTTTTGATGTTTGTAAAAATACAATATCGCTGTAACTTAATTTGATTTGATACAATGTAATCGAGTATATGAAAATGTAGGGAAAATATTCCTTTCGGAGTTATAAGCCTTGCAAATTGAAACAAACCGAATTACCGAGCTACCAGCAGAGGAAGAAAATGGTTAATTCCTAATACCGGAACAAAATTTCTATCCCTTATTTGCAGATTTCCCATGAATGATGATACAACATACTCAGTTATACGATATGGTGTCATAAATTTGAATTATTACCTAATGGAATGAATTACGTTTGACTATTGTCTGTGTATACATCACTAAATTACAAATATATAATTAATCCAACTAATTTCCAAAATGTTCTCCAGACCATCACAGTATAGCTGCCTTGTTTCATTATTGACTGCAACCTTTTTACATCAAATTTTTTATCATAGTCTTCACACCCGCACTCGAACACTGTTAGAAAATACCGCAAATCTGGACTCATTGGAAAATATGACAGTATCCCAAAATGCTAGTAGCCTCTCCACCATCTCACTGGCCCAATCTTTTCTTTGCTTTTTATTGGCTGGTTAAAGAAGTGGCTTCCTTTTTGCTGCTCTGCCATAGTAACCAAGTTTGCGGAGATACCTGACAGATGTTCTGGGACTGATAACAACTTGTTCTGCTATGCCAGGGACCTTACAACGAGAATTATCTTCCACACTTCTCTGTTGATATGCTTTGTACTTTGTGATATAAGGTTTACCTGCAATAATATGTGATTACACCACGCATAGTTTCTTTTTTTAATATCTAACGCAGGTGATGACTCATCCGATATTTTTTATCCATAAGAAAACAGTTAAGAGAATACAAAATCAAAGAATTAACAGAATTCGAAACGGACTGTAATTTAAAGAATGCATAATTTCAAATATTAAGAAATACAATATAAAAAGAACCGATATTATATTCCATCACGAGATAGAAAGAATTAACAAGAAACATCAAAACGGAAAAGAACATGATGAATATTTAGCATTAAACACGGAAACAGAAGAACGCAAATGAAAATATAAAATGAAGAAATATGAGGGAAATATGTTAGGGATGGAAATTATACAAATAAATCTTCGTATTTGATATTATAAATACTACACCCACCAATGATAAAATATAAAGTTTTAAAATGTGCCGAAAGTGTGAATCTGTCCAAGAAAGATTTAAAGGAAACAAATTTAAGCAGCCGTATCATATACAGAAACATTATAATATATATATATAACATATAGTGTAGTTAACAAGAGAAACGGTTTCTGTTTCGTATCTGTTGATAAAGGAATGTTGAAACCAAAGGAAACAGCAAAGTAAACTAACGAAAATAGAAATCCACCGGGAAATCAAGAATAAAGGATACAAATGAAAATGATAAGTGCAGATAAATTATGCAGAAACAACATAATTCAAAAGAAAATATCCGCATTCGAAGAAGTCTGTAAGGAAAATACTTTCTAAATTGTGTGGGAACAGCAACTTGAATCTTAGCAAATATCAAATAGATGTAATAGGACCAACAACGGCTGCATTACACATCAGGTAAAAATAAAATATCAACCAATGCAACACGAATAGAACGATAAGAAGTGGGTGGAGGAGTATACGTAGTAAAAGAAATCTGATGAATGAGATTTTATTTTTAATAATTGGCATACTATCTTAGGAATTGAGATTGACCATGCCAGCTGAATAAATAGTTATAGCTTTGGTAAAAACGAGCAACGATATAACACCAACACATACGATTATGATCTTGTGGCTAAAATATTTAAATACTTATTAAAAATTTTAAGTAACAATTTTACAGTGTCGGCGAA
Source organism: Octopus bimaculoides (assembly GCF_001194135.2). Taxonomy (NCBI): domain Eukaryota; kingdom Metazoa; phylum Mollusca; class Cephalopoda; order Octopoda; family Octopodidae; genus Octopus; species Octopus bimaculoides. Next base: position 52,859,615 of record NC_068992.1, read on the forward strand.
GTCCTCTAACTGACTCACTGAGTAGTTCTGCGATGATAAAGGAGCAGTGTTTCCTAAAAACTATCGATCCATAACCTGCCTTCTTGCAAACAACGAAACTTTAACTGTAATAATATTGCATTCTTCAGAAGAAGAGCAGAATGGCCGCTGTAATGCCGCGCGGCGCTCTATGGATCAACAAAGCCTCACACGTTTTCATCTTCTCTGGATTTAAAACAATTTATGATTGAATGTGTATTAACAATATATAACAGTATACTGTAGAAGGAGCATAACACCAGAAAGCTCTTGACTTATTTAAACTTATATGACCCTGAAAACATAAGCTATATTTAAGGTAACATTTATAATAAACAGTTTTATTTAACACTCCATTAGTTGAACCAACAATTCCGCTCATAAAAAAAATGTGTGCGCTATAAAATGTAACTCTTATCTCCATTAGAAGGCATGTATACCAAGGGAAACCATCACTATATCTTTATGTTCTGATACTAATGTGTCGTGATAATTTAAGTGTAAGAAGGCACAGTAACGCTTTAAAACGTGCATCAAGCGTAATAGCTATAGTTTTTTTTTTTATCAAATAAGTTATTCTTGTTCATGTTGGGATAATTATTAATTTTATCATTATTGATAGCATCCTAAGGGATAATCTAGTTACGTTATCAACACGCAGAAACGATATAACTTAATTTGTCCTGATCAACTTTTATCTTTTTTTTTCCATTGGTATAACTACTAATTTTATGAATATTGACACTGTCCCGTGGGTTAATCTAGTAATTTTATCAGGAAAAATAATTTAATCAAGAAAATTATCAACGGGAAATGAACTACAAGTAAAGCGCTTAAATCTATGCGAGGAAATATCTCTACGTTTGTTCCCATACGGGTAGGATCAATGTTATTCACAAGTATGTGTGGTGGTAATCGCAACGTGTACAACGTAATTTTGATGATCAAATATTTTTTTCTTCTTTTCCCTTGTTGGCGTATCATATAATTTGAGAAATGATACAAAGATTATAACCGACACAATTTTAATAGTAAAAAAAAAAGAACCGAGTGACGCTGCACCAACTGCTAATGATTATATATTCAATCTAAATACACACGTAACTATGAAATATGTGTAGGGTTTGTTGAGCTGGACATGGTTTGCTGCGCATTGTGAAAATTATCAAAATATCTCACGGGAAAATATCAATATTAATAAATTACTGGCGGTACTAATGATAAAAAAATAGGGAAAAATGTGTCAAAATCTCGATAACAATTGATTATCAGATTAGTGGCCTATTACTACGCGATACCACGCTTTACTACGAGGTGAGAAGACTTCCTATGCATTGTGATGTGTTGCTGTGCATGGCTACACATTACTCTGCATCCATAAAATAACGCTACTTTTCTAACGAAAATACCGATATTCATAATCTGAAAAAGTTAAAAAATTACCAAATATCACATTTCCTGCACGTTGCTATGTGGACATGCGCTATATATTCTACGAATTGATGGACACATTGTAACCAGCATGTTAAAGATGTCTGTAGTTATGGTTCAAGAAAGCATGTGTGCGATAATCAGTGAAAATTTGTAGATGAATAACAAAGCGCTCTATACAGCAGATTAGAAGTATTTAGATATGAAAACAATATGCTCCTATAGTACTTTATAGGGAGAAAAATAAAGCAACATCACTAAGGGCGTGTTAATTAAAGAAACATATACAATAAGCATAATTACTTGGGAATCGCTAAAATAGATACTGTTTAACACATACAAATTAAGGGAAGAATTAGAAGGAATTGGGATAAGTGTATGCGAATGATACGTACAAAGGAGCAAAATACAAACAAATATGTCAAAAGGCAGAAATACTCGAGTTTCATATTAAGTTTTAATATTCGTAGAGGGATATAAAATAGTTTAACAATACTATAATAAGCAAGAGTAATACTCTTTCTATTATAGGTACAAGATCTGAAATTTAGTTGGAGGGAAGTATTCTATTACATCGCTCCCAGTGCGTAACTTAAAATATGTCTTCGACCTGGAAAGAATTAACGGCAAAGCTGGCCGTGACCGAATTTGAGCTTAGATGGCAAAGCTAGAAATAATGGTGCTGAACATTTTATCAAACGTGTAAACGATTTTGCCAGTTTACCGCACAAAAAGAGAAATTTAATGATTGAACCGAGAACAAGATTAACAATCAGAAATATTATATAAGTCGGAATTATACGTAACTAGAATACTTATATAACATATTTACTCGTGGGACTAGAAATATATATCGTTAGTGAATACGGGGAAATTAACATAAATATCTACAAAAAAATATGAGCCAAACCCCAGAAAATTGTATTATGTCTTCAAGGACAATAAACAATGGAGAAGAGAAGCTGAAATAGCAGAGAAATCTACAAGAAACGAAAAACAATATCAGGGATTGGCAAAGCAGTTACTTTAAATTGAAAATGAAACTAGAGAAGGGTGGTTAAAGCGATGAAAGAAAAGCTATAATGACCAAAGCCTCGGAAAGAAAACTTGAAGACAGCAGAAACAGGCGAAGAAAATTCACATCACGGCCTGGATATAAGCATAAAGCAACGTTAAGGGTGAAGGTAATTAATTGCTGCACTGGATCAAAACTTATATATCAGAATCCATCAACAGATCAAACCAAGTAGAATGAATTAAGAATGTGAAAATGAATAAACATTGAAATGCATTTTCGCTAGCAATTCTTAGCCGTAAAAGATACATGAAATACCTACAGCGGTACGACATATATTTGCTACACTGGAGATTATGCTAGCATTAATGTATGCGAAAACAGGCGCCGAGAGAATGATAAAAAGATCATACTCAAAAATATGCAAATCTGCAAAGACAGAGACTCAAGCATAATCGAGTACATATTGCTGAGTACAACGGAATAACAAAGTGTTACATCAGAATATTCGAAAACAATGGGGGAAAAACAAAATTCATAGATGCAGAATAAGAAAAGTAAGACATGGATTATGGTAAAATGAGAACAATTCCTTGACAAGAGTATAAAACTCAAGGACTCCGGTGGTCTAGTGTTAGTATTGCACAGAAATGTTGCGTCAGTAATTAGCAGCAACTTCTGGAATGGTAAATATTTCCTAATGCCGAGCAAATGGCATTTTATCACGTTGTCCGTTATAACCATCAGTCGACGCATAAGAAAATGTATCGTTATGTTGAGTCGTAAATGATTGCTTGCATTCAGCATTTCAATATGTATTTTGAGTTTAAATAAAAAGGTTGAAACTGATGTTACTAAATAATCCCAACACATAGCTTTCGGTTAGTTTCTTTCTAATAAAGACATTATGAAATAAAAAGGAAAAGCAAAACTATAATTCATGTTGCTGATTGTTCATTTCTTACGATTTGTTACAGAAAGAATGCACCTAAAACTGCACATTTGATGCCCAGTCTTCATTAACAATTTGAGAGTCAACGAAAGCCCAGCCCCATGTAATTCAACTATTTCATAAATGCACTTTACTGTTGGGAGAAACTACTGAAAAGTATATTCCGTTACGTAATGTATCTTCTTTGGATTTGATGCAACAGCTATTCGTCTTCAATGCATGGTTCCTAGCAAAACTTACTGTTTCGCAAGATTAGTGGTCGAAAATTGGAAATGTTTCAGGAGATAATCAAAGATGACATGCATCTGCAATATCAGCAATCATGAACATAAATAGTCAAATTCTGATTGGTTTTCCAATATGAATATGCCATAACGACATTGGAAATACATAAAACAGTCTTACATTTGTCAACTCTATAGCTTGCAGACACCGTTTCCTTTGCTATAAATATTATTAAGACGAGTTAATGATTTATGCATTGCTCAGGCATACCAACGCATAGATTGCACGATGTATATATAATAATAATAATAATAATAATAATAGTAATAATAATAATAATAATAATAATAATAATAATAATAATAATAATAATAATAATAATAATAATAATAATAATAATAATAATAATAATGATAATAATAATAATAATGATAATTAAATATATATATATATATATATATATATATATATATATATATATATATTATATTATATTAAATTAGATTAGATTATATATTTTATCATTTGTTATTTGTACGGTGGTAATATATGCATAAACGGATGATTAGTATTTTTGAAACTTTTCTTGTAGTTCAGTGATGGGAGTTTACCCGGTGGTATACATGTACATCAGTATTGCTATGAATGAACTCTCGGCTTGCCATCCTTCACCTCTTTATCTATGTACACATCTTGTCATTAAAATCACAATTAAATCACACATACACATACATGTACACATACGTACACATACTCAAGCATAAATAAGGCTAGTCAAATAATATCATTCATATCTGTTTACGTAGAAAAGCATGGCTTGTCGTCGACTGTATGTACGTGAGAGTGTACATCCATATGGTTCTTGGTTGATCTCCTTTAGAGATTTATATAATGCTGTACATCAGTGAGTGTGTGTGTGTGTGTGTGTGTGAGAGAGAGAGAGAGAGAGAGAGAGAGAGAGTGAGAGAGAATGTGAGAAAGAGGGTTGAGAGAGAGAGAATAAAAAAATTTGCTTTCGTGGAACGTTGATCTACTTGGAAAATTCATATGCTGAGGGTTAAGCATTAGTAATTGGTGGGAAACAGCTATGCTCGCGATTTTAGTCCAGGTTTGCAAGGCTGGATTACTTACATTTATTTTGCTTATCAGAATTGCTATATAGCATATGCTGTTGTCACTGTTACTGCAATATGTGATAATAACCTATTTGAAAAAGAGAAATATACCTGGCACTTCTTTCATGGCAATTGTTAAAAATTGAAGAAATGTGCAGACTATAAATGTGATATTATTTGTTTAAAAGAACGGTAGCATGGTAATAAAGAAAGGAGAGATAAAAAAAAGAACACTCTATAGTTCAAACATATTTAACTTCCAATCAATCACATTAGATAGATATGAGTATGAGAATGATAATATATTCATTAAAATCCGAAATTTAAAAGCATCATTCAATGGAAGCATAACTTGTATCCTCTTAACATTTCGTATAATATGACAAATGGTATCTAGTATTGAATAAAACCTAAGTTGAAATAAACCTTGTGGATGAAAGAGCTTTTCACACGAATTGATAGAAGTATTACTGCTACAGTAGCTGACACATTTGTACCAGTCTAACGGAGTATTACATTTTTTTATGACTAGTCAGTATCTAGGAGGGGTTGCTAAACGTTGCTAGCTATAAGAGCACCGCGAAAGGCCTGGTTGGAGACCCACACTTCCGAGTTCTTTTACAGGGTTTAGAATCACTGAAGGAATGCTGAAATATGTGTGTGAATCTGAGAGGAGAAAATCATAATTAACTGATCGTCCTATATTTTCTATTACCCAATGCCAGGATCTTTTCAGCACCACTTCGTATATGCAACGACAGATTACCTAGATCACCAGTCAAACAGTTTCGTTACCGGGGCCATGTTGATGTGAAACTAACAAACCGCAGATTGTCTTGAAGTAGAAATATGAGCTAAAACACCAGCTTTTCTCTGCTTAGTGTTATAAAGCCCACTCTGAAGAATCAACTATCAATGGTCTTGAAGATATATATCGCATATTATAAAATCCTAAACGATCAACCAAACTTCCAAATCGATGCTATCTCATATATTAAGTTTTAGTCATTCTTCAACATCTTGAACTTATTACGTACAAGTATAATTAAATCTATCTTGTCCCCAATCTCATTTAGTTTTCGGAAGCGAACATCTTTTTACCATTTATTGATTTTAATAGAGAGACTTCAGTTGAATTTATTTGTCTACAAGATCATCTCACTTTTAATATCACTTAAAATTTTCATTTTTATTTTAGTTGTTTTCTGCATATTTCTTTTTTTTTCTTTTTTTTTTCCTATTGACCTAGTCATTTTCATTGTCGTCAATGTAACACTTGTTAATATTCCATCAGGAGAACTAATTCAATTTTCGGCACTTATTTTCTCAGGAAGGAGTAGGGAAAAGTAGAAGACATAAAGCATTGTATTGTAATTTTTTTTCTTATTTAATCAATTATTATTGCTACATACATACAAACATATGCGTGTGTGTGTGTGTGTGTGTATGTATTGTTTGATCGATATACAAATTTGTTTGTGGTCGTGTGTATTCGTTCAATGAATTTCAGTATGATTGTTATATTCCCGGTACCATATTTATATTTTAACTTGAGTATGTATGTTCGTACAAGCCTACACTCATACACGCCAAATAAGCTTACACGCATTCACATATAGACGTGCGTCTGTATGTATGTTTGTATTCTCCACATTCCTTTTACGTGTATCTTATTTGATTTAATGCTAATATTCAATAATATCGTATTTATTTATTTACATTACTGACAGAAATGGAGTTAAAAAAAAAAAATGACAAAATAGCAATGACTGAGGAGTATTCTTGTTCGTGTTATTTTTCTAATGAAACCTTATTAAATTTTTTAGACTAGGATTATTTTAATTGGAAAATAGAAAAAAATATCAGTGCGTCAGAATGGTATATTGTGTTCTCATCTAATCAAAAAAGAATTATCTACGATGAAACATCTCAGTAAATACCTGCGTTATAAAGTTATATCATTATAAATACACTTGATATCACCACATCATTTGATCACAAGAATTTCCTTTGTTTTCTACTATTATGTTTGCTAAAAACGTAACTACTTTGATCTACGTCAATAGTATTCTTCTGAAATGAAATTATACAATTACAGGAAGCCTAATTTTTTTTTACGTAGAGATTGGTTCTTTTTACTACTATTATTCATGTTTATTTTTTTTTTGTCATGTTTCAATATACAAATAAATAGTTCCTCGGAAATGGATAAACCCATAAAATTGCTAAAGATCATTCAAACTGGTGTATAAGTAGCTTATTCTATTTTTTTAAAAATTTTGTTTTAAATAATTATGTTACATCTTGTGTTCTTTCTCTCATAAACATACAGTTAGAAGGAAAAGCAGAAATATGAAGGGCCGTTATTTATTTTTTTTATTTTAAGGCAATTTTTAAAAAATTAAAAAAGTACACCAGCATATCAACTAAACATTATTCATTGCTATGCCTGCCGTGTTGTCTTGTACAAAGTTTGAAGCACAGGGATTAAGGATACAAACTGTAAAGTTATCTAGAAAATAACTGAGGTGAGGAGATGAGAAATGGTAAACACTATGAAATACAATCGATGAATTGATGGACTAACTTTTCCATTTCTTATTTTCAGCTGATTTCAGTTAAATGTAAAATATATGTGAAATGGACTTTGGCTAAATTTTAGAAGTGCAAATTCAATCTTTATTTCTACTTATTTGTCCTAAAGCAACATCAACACAATTATATATTCGACTTTACTGAATTACGTCTGCACAAAATCGTGTTCAACAAGGTCTCCTGTAAACGGCTGACTATTTAGCGTTATGGTCTTATTTAATATATTGAATATGACTGGTCTTCACTAACTAAATAGCGTTCTCTTCATAAACACTGCCATATTGTTAGATGAAACTTAATTCTAAAGACAAGTAAGGTATTTTTTTTTAATCTTAGATAGTTATGATATTTATGTATATGATCATGCCCGGCTATGTGGAAAAAAATAACTTGCCAGCCACATGGTCCCGAGCTGAGTCCCATTGCTTGGCACCTTAGGGAAGTGTCTTCTGCTGTAACCACGAACCGACCAAAGCCTTGTCAGTGGATTTGGTAGACGAAAATTGAAAGAAACCTGTCGTGTATATGTCAGTGCGTGTGTGTGTTTCTGCGTGTGTCTTTGCGTGTGTCTACCACCATCGCTCGACAACCAATGTTGGTGTATTTCCGTCCTCGTAACTTAGTGAACCGATTGAATAAGTATCAGGCTTTAAAAATAAGTAGCACGGTCAAGTCATTCGACTAGAAATTTTTGTATGTGGTACCCTTGCATGGCCAGTCTAACGACTGAAACAAATATGTTATGAAAGACTAATGATTAAAGAATTCAGACTTTGCTGCTGGCGAATAACATTAGTAACTTACGATTGCTTTTACAATTACTTTAAATCCAAAAACTTGTGGTCAATCAAATACAGTTATACCTAAGAATCTATTTGTGCCCTCCACAAATACCGACTTAACAATTTGACTTATGGAAATCTAAGAAATTTGTGGAATCATTTCATTACTATATCTAATGATACTCTGCACACATATATGAATGTAGAATCTGCAGTTTAAGAAAATTGGTGGTAGCTTGTATCTACAATAAAGTTCCAATGATGTATTTAAAGCGTGAGTGTTTTGTTCGTTTTGTTCGTATGATATACGGATTGATAAATCTAACGTCTTTTGAAAGCGTTTTCTTCGCCAAAAAGTGATGAAGGCTGTAGAGAATCAGAGGTTCACAGAAAGATAGATGGTATATATAAAGACAAAATTTGATAATAATTGGAATGTGTATTCAAAATAAATCATTCTCTTCTCACATCATCAAGAAAATGAGCACTTCACTGCACAAAAGATATCATAACTCATACAACGTTTCTGTGGAAATGGTTTTACGTATATATTTTCTTGTTCTTTCGAATTCATGAAAAACAAAAGAAAACAAATATAACCCTCCCTCTGTTTATATAATAGTCCACTACTTCACTAATTCGTGTGTTGAATAGCAACAAGATCAAGAAGAACATTAATAACCAAAGCGTTCATCAAATCTTAAAATCAACGTCCAGTGATAACAGTTATTTTAATTTCTCTTTCCATTGTTTTCATACTGATATTCAGACGATGAAATGGAGTTCGTGCCTAGATTTTTCCATGATGTTAAACCTCCGTGACAACATTTTATCTGATATTAAATCGAGTATATTGTAGATTTTGCTTGGCAACATAATTCAAACAGAGAATATAATTTTCGCGTATACATTGATATGACTAACCTTTGTTCTAGGTATTTAACTATAAATCGTGTTTAACCAAATAAACCGAAGATCAATAATGCTCCAACCGTGCCAGACCATAAAATGTGATTACCAGAGATTACTTTGTCCGATATATTTATATTTCGAAAATGCAAGATGTAATTTTAGGGAGTTTTGGGTACTTATTTTTGCAAGGATATATAATTGAATACAGGCGCCTCATGGACCAAATACAGTGATATTTATTTTTCTGTTATGTAACGCCAGATCTGTACCTACTGACCGGTGATATGACACAAGGCATTCAAATCAATTATGACTTTCACCCGCCTTTCTATGTACAGGTAACATAGGACCACATTCGTTTATACGCCACACAATATAGTGGATTGTGATTTGAGTAACAAATGGTTCTGTTTCTTGATTTGAGTAACAAATGGTTCTGTTTCGTTGACATAAATGATATTGATTTTGAGGAGTAGTGAAAATTAGTCTCCAGGCACGTATCTATTTACGCCTATTTGAAATAAGTATTGAAATTGAAATATCTTAATGGAAATTAAAATAAATTGGTTGAAAGTCAGAACTCATGATTCTTTCCAAATATTTTCAGGCTGGTAGGAATAAGTTATGTTTAGTCTGTAATGGTCTGGTCACAGTAATTGCGAATGAGTGCAATTCACTATCAGAAGATAGTGTTGAACGAGGAGACTGAAAATGTAGACCGTACAAGAATTGGCTAACTAGATCTGTTCCGGTTAACATACCACCAAATTACTATTTCAAATTATCCAGTTCTAGGACTATATTCTCAAAAGGGACCATCCATTTTGTTTACGAGATAGATTGCTCCTTTAAGGAGGCTTTAACTGCTCCGTTTGCTAGGTCACAGCAAGATGGCATTATCGTTGTTAATAATAATAATGATAGTAGTAGTAGTAGTAGTAGTAGTAGTAGTAGTAGTAGTAGTAGTAGTAGTAGTAGTAGTAGTAACAATAATAATAATAATAGTAATAATAATAATAATAATAATGATAATAGTAATAATAATAATAATAATAATAATAATAATAATAATAATAATAATAATAATAATAATAATAATAATACGAAAACAATACATATTGTCATAGGTGCCCTGGGAATGACAGCGAAACGGGCTGATTACTACCTAGC
>NC_068992.1:52870208-52880355 GCF_001194135.2 Octopus bimaculoides
ATTCACTAGAACAAAACTGTACAAATCCAAATATATGGTACCCTAGGCATAACACCTACATGAACTTCTAGCTTGTTGTCTCTTGAGGTCTCTGGGTGAGACTTGGATCCAACTTGCACAAATGCAAAACAAAAGTCAAACATAAAATAATAATAATAATAATAATAATAATAATAATAATAATAATAATAATAATAATAATAATAATAATATTAATAATAATAATAATAATAATAATAATAATAATAATAATAATAATAATAATAATAATAATAATAATAATGATGATGATAATAATAATAATGAGTGCCCTGATGCAGTACCAGGCACTGGCTCTCTCATGCCTTCTCTTCTTAACGGATTGGAATCGTTATCATGTACATGTTTTGTCTATGTATATAAGGTGGGCCACAAAACATATTCTGTTCAATATCGCAGATTTGCTTGTCAGTTGTTTGAGTACGTCCCTTGGTGGTTGATGACATGTGCCTCTCTGATCACACGCAGAAGCAATGAGGAAGCGTCATAGCCATGTGTTGAGAAGAATTCTGTGGGATTTGAATGATTCACACCTTGAAACATGTGTTCACCATCCATAAACAACCGTCATTTAGGAACCGTTTGGACAGGATTGGCTACTCGTCCAGAAGGAAATAGAGTTCGATAATAGCTTCCATTATTTTAAATGAATTGCTCTCAAAAATCAAAATCTCATATGAAGAATTACCTGTCGATCTAAACCCCAATTACAGAGAGGAACAGTGACAAAACTTCAAATGAGGTATTACCTGCGCGTCCAAACCCCAATTACTGAGAGGAACTTGACAAAATAATTCTGGAAATAGAGGAAGGCAATTTCATTATTAAGGCGGAATCTAGGACTTTACGGTCAGAAAGAAGAACACCTGTATTTTATCGTCTCCCTAAAATACACAAAAACGTTCTAAACATTTCATCCAATGTAACCATTTTGCCGCGGATATGTACAGTCAAGATTTCGAAATAGCTGGAGTCCATATATTCGCGATACACTTGATTTTGGATTTGATATCAATAACTTTTTTAAGCACCGATGCCATGTAGAAAACAATTTTTTGATAACCATGGATGTTTCTTCATTATATCCCAATATTGACCACGATGAAAGGGTAGAAGCAGGCATGAATGCCTGTCAAAAACATACACACACAGAGTAATCCCCCGACTATCGTGGGTGTCACGTTTCAAAACTCCCCGCGATAGGCGAAAGTCTGCGATGTAGAAACAATACTGTACTGTATGTATTTTTTATTACTTTTTATAATTTGCATATATTTACTTTATTATAACTGCAAAACAATACCACACACTCGCTTTCCTTTTCCTTACAGTATGTGCGTCTCTCTGTTTGCTCGTTTTGATTCATGTGTTATAGAGTGCAATACTATAATCTATCTTTGTTAATTAATTTACTAGTTTTTAGGCGTGAAAATGCCATAGAAATACTGAAAATCTGAAAACAATAAAAATACCTATCGGCCCGCGATATACTGAGGATTTCGCGATATGAATTTACATATATTAGCCCATTTACATATATTAGCCCATCTGTGATGTACTGAGTGTGATATGGCGATGGATTACTGTGTATATGTATATATATATATATACTCGTTATTACATCAAAAGATCTGCCAGCTATGAAACATATGTATCCTGAATTTTACCTTCTCTACATTTTCAATGTATATATATATATATATATATATATATATATATATATATATGCGAGTAAAAATAAATACAAAAAAGGTGGGTTTTTTTGTATGATTGTGTATAGAGGAATATATTATTTTGTTTAAAAGAGTTCCAACACTGTCTGTTTTTTATGTTTTATTTATATTCCTGCAGAATCAATGTGGGGTATAGAATATGGAATATACAATATATAATATAAAATAAAATAAAATAAAAATGGATGGCACCATGAAATAAAGTATTGAATGTAGATGAAATATTGAGTGTTCAATATAAAGGATCAAATATATAAATATAAATATATAAAGGCGACTCGAGTTTCAGGGCTATTTCCCTTCGTCATGGCGGGTATGACAGACTTTAACGGTATAACAGACTATAATATATATAGTTCTTAGATCTAATTAAAAGCATCCCACACGTGATCGTCTCCTATTTACAAAAAAAAACAAAACGTGCCATCAAGGTCTGTCACGTCATCGAATGTGTCTGGTTTTTGTAAGAAGCGTTGGTCACTACTTCTAGCATTCGATCAAACATGAAAAGAATCTGATAAAATATCATGTGATAAATGTAAATTTATCTTGTTAAATATGCCATACACTACATGAATTTATTATATTTTCTGCCAATATAGATTTACAGACTCTAAATAAAATAGCGAACACTTCGGAATTATGATGAATCCATTTACTACATTTTATTGTTTATTGTTACAGCTTTATATTACTGTATGGTTACAGTTTCAAATTCTTTTCTAGTCTTACATTTTATTTGACTTTCTTTTTCTAGTTGCCAACAGCAACTAAAAACCAGAAAGTTGATGCTATTCTAAGAAAGTATCATCATGAAAGTATATTACATTTTCTTCTTTTGTGCTGACATTTGCTGATCAGACAGTGCACTAAGAAGCGGTACATTATGTTCTATAATCTGCACAAATGCCTGTAGATTCTTTCTCAATACACGTGAAACACTCCTACACAATCATGTATAGTCGCGTAACATGTATACTACGCATGTATACACTCGTACCATATACAATGCTTATATATAGACCCGTTGCATATACTGATAGTAAGTATACATACATATGCGTATATATATATATATATATATATGCGTATGTTCGTGTCTGTCTTTCTCACGCCCGCTCTCTCTTTCTTTTAATCTACATATATAAATATGCGTGTGTGCGTGTGCGTGTGCGTGTGTGTGCGTCTGTGTGTGAGTGAGTGTGTGTACAGTTGCACTACAAAGAAAACTTATATACATACGCACTGTATGCTACCTCGAGGAAGAGACAGCGTTATAGATTAATGGACAAAAAATAGCATTCAGACAGTGCGTAAAGTAGTGGTGGTAGTCTTTGTTGTTGTTGTTGTCCTTCTTCTTCTTCTTCTTCTTCTTCTTCTTCTTCTTCTTCTTCTTCTTCTTCTTCTTCTTCTTCTTCTTCTTCTAGTAGTAGTAGTAGTAGCCGCAGCAGCAGCGGTTGAAGTGGTAGTATTGATTCCTAACAAGTGGTAAACATAAGATTTGGATATAAAATATTGCAGGGATATTGTTTATTAAACGATCCGCAACATATTACTAGTGCAGTAATCTATTCACCATAAAGAGGAACAGTGTTGTCCAAGTCAAGAGTTTTAACATGCCATATACATTGTTGTTGCCTGCTTGACTGTGTAGTAAGATGCTTTCTTCGCAACAACATGGTTCCGACTTCAGTCTCACTGCGTGGCACCTTGCCCAATTGTTTTCTCCTATAAGCCCGTCATATATATATATATACATATATATATATATATATATATATATAGTAGAATAAGGATTCAGGTAGAATAGGGAATAGGGTACCTCAAAATATATGCACGAGGTAGGGGTGTATAAACCTGTGGTTCCGGCCCATGCTTGTTAAGAATAAACTAGGATAATTCCGGGTGTGTTCACAGAGAAAAACCAACTCTGGGTACTTATCGCCTATGGGCTGGTCCAAAGCATGCTTTACGTTGACTTGTACGTTGCTGGTACACTCAAGCGTGTCCAACAAGTCGTATAACCCCTTGGTATATTATAGTCAGATGAATAATAACAGAGAATGGATAATTGCCTGCTGATTACACCTGTTGCTTACGCATCTTTTTAATAGAAGAACGAGAATATTACTTCATTAGAATAAACTGTAATTATCAGATGAAACGTAATTTGACAAACAAACAAATGTCCGAAGAATACAGCTGGGACGTGGATGAAATCTGTCGAGGCTAACTATGCAATTTGAGAATGACCAACAAAATTGGTCGTTGTGGGCATTAGGAGGTAGAGTTATGTTAAGAATATGGTTTGGGAAAGGGAGTAATATGATATTTAAGGTTAACGGCCCAAGTAAGATATGAGTCTACTATCCTGTATCTTTGGTAGGTTAGAGGTCGGGTGTAGGTGACGTTTTATTATACTAGGCTTTGAGAAGTGTGTAGTTGGTAGAGGACCGAATATAAAGTAAGGATGAAGAAAGTAAAAAGTAAAAGAGGGGGAAGTTACGAAGGCAAACAAATGGTAAAGTGAAGAGATGTAGGTGTGTTGCGAGAAGCGTATTTCTATATTAGAGTGTGATGCATGGGATAAATTATACGTGTTTTGACGAATATGTGTATGAGTGCATGTGTGTATGTATATACACCCATGTGTTCGTGCATATGTGTAGTAGTGTGTGTATGTGTGGGTGTGTGTCTGAACGTGTAGGAGCGCGTATTGTGTGTGTGTGTATGTGTGTGTGTGTGTGTGTGTTTGCGTGTATGTGTAGTGTACTCTCACACGGTTGATTATTTACGATTCTGCTTTGCCGATATAATATGCTATTCACTGTGGGCATGTGATACAGTAGATGAGAATTTCATTTGGCAATTCATGTTTGCATTCACCTTCAATTAATTCATATTTTTTTAATCTTTTGATTGTTCCTTGTTTAATTATTAAACACGTTCCAGAACAAGGGCAGCCACAGCGTGTACCTGTATTATTTATTTCTCTGATGTGAATTTTGCTTTCTTGAAGAAGACTTTTCCCATTTGGTGCTTGCTTTCGACAACTGACAATTTGTGTTTCTAAAATTATTTGTCGTAGATTCGACGATTGACGTAGAATTGGATGGCATCGTTTGGCCGAATGTAATATGCAGTGCTTTCTAGAATCATGGCAAACTACAAATAGAATATTCGTATTTGTGTATGTGTTGTTTGCTTTATTGTCAAAGTTTCTCCATGACAGAGATTGATATTAACTTTTGTATATTATAGCTTCTGATGGAACATACTTAGCTCTACCTCTGGTTCTGTTGTGTCGACACCCCCAGACAAGGAAGTAGGATCTCCCAAGACATATAAATAGAGGTAGTCTGGCCGTGGTAGAGAGTTGAGTAGCAGTTGTGCAGCGGTTGATTAGAGATCATCTGAAGGTGCTAGATAGCAGTAGCTTGAGGCATAACAGTATCTCATCCTCGTCGCCACCACCACCACCACCACCATCATCATCATCATCATCATCATCATCATCATCATCATCATCATCATCATCATCATCATCATATTGTCTATCAGTCGGACAATCTTCTTTGAAATTTGCTCAGTGATTTTTAATAACAAATAGAATACAAATAATGGAAAACTGTCGCACTCTTCATTAAATTATCTACGATCGAGCAAAACGTTTTTTTCTTCCACCGACTGCTGACTTCCTTTCGTTCGTTGTCCCCCATTTTGTGGTTTTGTGGAGAAATTTCTGTTTAAATATTTTCTGCCACGAAGTTGTTTTGTTTCTCTCTGCATGGGTGTCATCAAAATACAGCACAATAAAAGAGACCCACGGCACAGTTTACACGAAAATTATTCAACAGAGATGGATGTAGCACTGGTAGTGAATTTGGGAAAGATTTCATAAAATGCCTCGTGAATCTTAATCCCTTTATTCTCCCACCAAGCTTGACAGCAGTGGGCGGCTTTGATTTGAATTTTATGTATCGTATGCATTCATTAATTAGCTAGCACAGGTATATATGATGAGACTCGTGTAAGCATAACCACACCTGAGGATCATAGAAAAGTGTTACATCTCCCACTTTCTAGTGTTGGATGCATACACAATGAAACGTTAATGAATAGAAATATGGATACCAGTCTGGGTTAAAAGTTGTCTACTATTTCAAGCCTTAATTAATTGTACAAACAAATCATATACAAAAAGGCGCTTATTCATTAAAATATATCTCATTTTATTCTACATTCTGTTGACATCGTTGTGCCAGAAATTAACTTCTACGCTTGTAGCATTTTGCTCCTTTAGAGGAATGAAAACCCCAGCGTTTGTTTTAAATTTCATTCACATCCTTAAACATGACCATCGGGAGCAATCTCTATCTGCAACACCTCCTTGAGGTTCCATCAAACACACATGACCTTCTGTTCGAAACCCCTTGCTAGACCATAGGTTCTGAATACAGGCCGGAACGAAGTCACTGCTCTCTATTTCGAAGATAACGAAAAACATTGATTTTTCATCTCCAGTTACAAATTCGACGCCACAACTGGGCATCTCAAGAATTTATCTGCTATTGATTGTAAATCTTCATGCGTCTTTGAGCCTGGCGATTGGTCAGCTCATGAAGAGCTATTGGACAACATATGCTCACAATGCCAAGCTTATGGAGGTGTTGACTGATGGTATTTGTAAAGGATCACTTTTTGCCGACAATGCACGCGTGCTTGGGCTCTGCTGTTGTTCAACCATTTCAAGCAAGCCTCACCTACAACAGAAGGTTTTTTTTACTTTCCCACCTTGGTTTGTCTTCAACATTGGTGTCTCCTTTCTTGAAGTAGCTGGACCAAATTTATGTTATATGTTTGTTGACAATTTCTGGGCCTTCTACATCTAACTTTCCCTTGTCGCTACCCTTATAGCTCTAATTTGAATTTTCACCACTTATCAAGGTCTTGAAATAAAGAATGAATAAAAATATTTATATGTTATATATGAAACTAAACAACGATAGTAGAAGTCGTATGTAATTCATTATGTAACAAGGAAATACAAGTTGTCAAATATCATCACTGAAAATCCGGAAACATCTTTTGGCTCAACCACACAATTTTTAGAGACAGCCGGACGCAGTAAAACTGTGTATTGCCGGAGCCCAGTTAACGGTTAAGTAGAAAATAGATGGAGAAATGGATGAGAACTGGATGAATGGAGATTTACATCAAATTTAATAGAGAAACATTGATTTGTGTCACACGCCTTCAAGCCCACAGTTGTCGATAATTACATCATAAGTCAGTGTCACGAATTTTCACTCGAAAGCGTTTATAGCACTTCAGTTTAGACATATCAGAATTAAACCTTATTTTCCAGCAACTAGATACATAAGGGTTTTTTTCTTTCTTTTTGTAATGTTATTTGGGTTTGTGTCGTTTACATCCTAACAAAGGCACCAAATTATTCCCAACACAACATAAACAAGTAATCAATTTTCCACGCTCATACGAATGCGATATTGTATATCTACTTAATGATTTTCTCATTCCAGCTTCTGCAAGTATAATGAAGTTTCGGCTTCGTTTCCCGTACTTGCTGAAGTGATTAAAATAATATTAGTCATTCAGCTAATGTCTTTTTCTCACTGAGTAAGTACTTGTAATTAGATTTTTAATGCTCGCAACATTAAGCATAATCACATTAACTTAACTTGTATTGTTTCCCAGGGGTGTCATCTATATGAAGAACTTACAGTTAAGTGCATGCTATCATACTTGATGGTTCTTGATTGTAAATACCGTACACAGGCAAATGTAACTAAAAGTTATTTTGAATAATATTTAGACCTATATAAAGAAGTAAAATTGAAGGAACTAAATATCACAAAGTGTTTACACAAATTCTCAATTGTCATCTTTAATTGTTATTATTTCATTACACCTTCAGTTTTTTCTAACATACTTCTATTATAACTAACAGGAAAAATTGCCTCTTTTAGCAAATCCGCTCTTCATTATTTATAACTTTCAAAAAGCCTTTAATAGAATGCCGAATTTATAGATAATGCAGATATGCTTCATATACAAAATAGTGTTAATCTACAATCCGGATTTTAAACTAACCAGGTAAACAGGATATAATAGAGCAAGTCTTCTCTGAAATACTTAATCATTTATAAAAAGATATCCACTCCCCGTTATTCACCTTTTCCAACTATGACTACTGTATGAAAATGATCAAACCTAATCAAAAGTGGTTTCATTTTATATGAAAAAAAGCCTACGATTATAATTTCAGTTGGTTAAAAATTATTTTCAGTCCAGTGAATTAACTATGGTAGCCTGCACTTAACTATCTGTTCTTCATATAAAAGATATAAATTATGTTGGCGTTAGATTATTTAATGTGGTGAGCTTCAGACATTTAATTGGAAACATTCGATGCGAAAAAGACATTGGTTCCATGGTTAATTTTATTTTAATCATCTCGGTAATTATGGAAGACACTCCAGGACGTGTTCAGGCATTTTAGACAGTCTCTGAAAATAAATAAGCTTCATCATACATACCGTGGTAGTAATAAGAGAACGAACTGGTTAATGTACAATGAGTATCGGTTGAATTTGGTAAGGTCATTTATATAAAGAAAGATCACTACAGAATAACAATCTACCGCTACTTCAGCAAGTAAAATGAAGTATATGTATCGCAGATGAACGCTACCGTGACACATAAACGTATACTATGATTAACGAAATGATAGCAAGTGATAATAGTCATGGAATTAATATTGACTTTCTTTCAACATGTAAAATTTTTTATCAGATTTGCAATGCTGAATATATAAATCATATTAATTCTAATTTAACAATTGTTCTTAAACATATAGCGTCTCTATGCAATTCATACAAGCGTTATATCGTTAAGACGCCTACATGGTGTGGTTTTAATAACTGATATACAGATGTCCTTTCTCATGCTGACTGAAAACTATGTAGTCTTTAACGTGGTCAGCGTTTCTAATACAGATTGCTTTTCGAAGTCATTAATACTTTAGCAACTCGGTTTTTATAAACAGCTTGATATATTTTCTCTGTAAAGATGATTTCAAATTATATAACATAGGCTTCATTAAAGAAACACCTGAAAATTAAATATCCTTGTATACAGAAGTAATATTAAAATTATAAAAAACACTAGGCGACATTTGCTAATCTTATGTATGAGTAGCAAATTAACATAAACCTAAAGAATCCAACTGTTCAATAAGAGAATTAGCACAAAATCACGAATAAAAGAACTTCACAAGAGATGAGTATAACAATATACCAAAGAAACAACTTAATGATATAATGATAAAGAATAAGACAAAAGAGTTTAATTAGCGTGGAAAATGAAATCTGCTACCAATAATTAGTTAATACGTCCAACCACAACTTACAATCATTGGTGTAAACAACAAATTCAATATAACAAATTAGAAGTTAAAAGATATCAGAGGTTTATTATAAAAAGCAAAAGACCACGCGGCGATAATCAGCGCTTGTTCACAAAATACAAGTAAAATAAATTAATGTTGTGGCAAATTGTCAACTGCTCTACGTACAATCAACATAGAAAAACAATCGAGTACCTCATATCCGGCTCTTAAGTACTTATAAAGCTGTAATGTATTTAGAGACACGACCATTGTAGTAGCTACATTAAACACTTTCATGTTAGAATAAATTTGGAAAAGAAAACATTTCACTGTTATTATACATGTGCCACAACGGTGCAACAATACATTTTTTAAAACGTGGTGACACAGATAGAATAGAGATAAAACGACAGAAAGCGAAACCAACTAATTCTAAGAGATATTTTGATTCTATTCGATCAAAACCTAGAATGAAATAATTTTGAAAAAATATTACGTTGCATGTCAATTATAATTAAACTGAATTAAGATGTCAACAGGTGTAATGTGATAAATACAATACCACCAATGTCTAATGTATGCAATAAAACTTAATTTGAACACGCACACATACACACACAGATACCTGTATATGTGTGTGTCTAAGTATTTATGTGTACTTTGGTTAAGATGACTCGGATTCAACCCGCCTGTGTGGCATGTTTCATAGGTTAAATTTCCATAGCCTCGAGTCAGCGCGTTCCTTTTCAGCGAAAGTGGGAGCAACAAAACTAGAGAAATTTGTCAACAAATAAAGATCTGTTGGGCGTTTCACGATTACTGTACTTGAGAATGCTCGACCACCTTTCCAAGAGCAGATAATTTAGTAGATCTAACTGGTCACTCCTCACATAGTTTATACATATATACATACATACATACATATATATATATATATATATATATATATATATATATATATATA
>NC_068992.1:52880416-52882289 GCF_001194135.2 Octopus bimaculoides
ATTATTGCCAAAAGGGGGTTAAACATAGAAGGGACACGACTCCGAAAGGCGAAGTCAACCTCGGCGGAATTTGAGCTCAGAACGTAGCGGCAGACGAAATACCGCTAAGAATTTTGCTCGGCGTGCTAACGACTCTACCAGCTCGCTGCAGTATGTATGTATGTATGTATGTGTGTATGTATGTATGTATGTATGTATGTATATATGTATGTATGTATGCATGAATGTATGTATGTATAAAGAGAGAGAGGGAGAGAGAGAGGGCGGTGGGCTGGCAGAATCGTATATGTTTATATATATAAAGAGAGAGAGAGAGAGAGAGAGAGAGAGAAAGAGAGAGAGAGAGAGAGAGACTTAAGAGATAGGGGGAACTTAATCATGCCGGTTAAAATGTTTAATGGCATTTCTTCAGTCTTTACGTCCTGAGTTCAAATTCCGCCGCAGTCGATTTGTCTTCCATCTCTTTCAGGATTCATAAAATAAGTATGATTCGAGCATGGAGTCGATGTCATCCCACAAATTACTGGCCCTTACCAGTATTTGAAACCGATATCTCTATATGGTCGGGTGTATGTGTGCATGCTTGAGTGTGTGCGTGTATGGGTAGATTGGTGACTGTGTATGTGTGAGTTGTTTTTGTCTATCAAATTTTAAATATAAGCTTTGATGAAGCATCGACTCCGGTGGAAACTGATGGCGCCGTGCAAGTTAGTGTTGCTAGGCTAATTTTTGCAATCCATCGTATATTCCCAATTATTTTCTTTTATTTATTTTATTTACGGATATTAAATTCCCGATGAGGGAAACATACACATGGCTGTGTCTGTATATTATTTTTAGTTTACATTAATTATGTTCATCTTGCTTTACATGAGTTTAGTTTCTCTTAATTAGCGTACACTCTGTAGGTTGTTGACCGAACACACATTGTTTTTCATTTATTTTCATGTTCATACTAATGTTTATGCATGAAATCATTAAACACTTTCTTAACGCCTTTGGTCATAAAATATAAAGATATATGCAACAGGATATAGAAAGTATATCATCATTATAGTCACCATAATAAACAATTATATATGCCTTTATGGCGGAAACATATGGCGGATATCTAATGGAATTTTCGTTTTTTTTCTTCTTTTTTCTTTAATAAGAGAATATATATCGATGTTCTTACCATCTTGCATAAATTAAGCACATCATAAAAAGCCAACATTTTTTACTTTAGCAATAGAGAATAGATATATCCAACAACAACGACGTGTAAGATGATTGTAAAACTATAACATGTAATACGAACAAAAATACCACCAGCAACAACACTATTAACATAACGAGCAAATAATAACATAACATGAAAATGATTTATTTACTTTTTACAAGGGCAACACAAATATAGAATACTAAAGTACAAATCTACAGACAATTATCTTAAGGGTATACGCATAAATCAATATGCAAATAACAACATTCAAGCGATATGAATTTATATAGGAAATGCAAATGCATAGATTAAAAAAAAAAGATATTATTCTTCCGGATATTATCGAGGCTAATATTGACACGTGTTCAAACATTTTCTTGCTAAGGATTTTGTAGATAACATCGAATATGAAAAGGTTATACTACATCGTTTAGCTTTTCATTTTAGTTGCTTAAGTCATCGGAATGCAGCAAGGTTAGGGGACTTGCTGGAAGGATTCATTCGATCTTTCAATAGCGCATATATCGATCTTTTTGCCGAACCGCTAACTGACAGGGACATAGGAGAAATGTTTAACATTACTGGTTGTCAATTGGTGGGCGAATGATCGGAAACACAAATATACATACACACACATACGCAGACACAAACAACAGCCCCATATATATA
>NC_068992.1:52882994-52884704 GCF_001194135.2 Octopus bimaculoides
ATTTATATATATATACATATATATATATATATGTGTGTGTGTCGGGGTGGGGTGTGTATATATGCATGTTTCCACTTAGTATATTCACTCAGAAATATTGGTCGTTCGTTTTGTGGTTACAGTAGAAGATACTTGCTTATGGTGTCGTATGAAGGGACAGGAACCTTATTTCAATAACAATTCTAGCACGAACAGATTGTTCTGTAGGAGAGTAAGTAGTAGCAGATAGTAAAATTACTGATTTGTATGTATTAAAGGCAGATCTCTGCATAGTCACATTGGAAAGTGACACACAGTAATAGTTGCAAGGCATGCACAATTTCATTTCCTTATTTTCGCGTTACATTTAATTAGAATCTAAGCTAAATTAGATTTGTGTATTTGTTTTTCTTTTCCTAAATTTTTGATAATTTAATTATATACATGAAAATAACAAAGTAACTGATGGGGAAAAACATAAAATAGTTGTTTAATCATCTCTCTCTTTTGAAAATCTGAACTTTAAACCGTATAAAGGACTGCCGTAAGGTAAAGAAAGACTATTCTAGGTTACATTACTTGGCTTACTCTGTCAACTGCAGAATAAAATACAAAGCGTTTGAGGCCATAATTTAGAGCTGAAAGTGGAGGCTTAGGGAATTTTGAATTCGGAGCCCAATGGGGCTGAAATTTGCCCTTCATTAAATATCTATTGATAAAATAATCCTTGTAATATATCGACTACGAATCCATGTGACACAATAGGTTATTTACCTAGTGGCTACATTTAACATTTCAAATTAAGTATTACAGAATGCATCGATTCTTGTATGTGAAATATCAGATTGGAAAAACCTTTTTATCCCCCAGTTTTCTGTGATATTTTCCAGTGCGTACCCGTACAGTTGCTACTGTACACTATTAGTTCAAAACAAATTCGAAGGAAAATTACTCGGAATTAAAGGAAAATCCAAGTAGATCAAAGCATTTACCTATTACAAACATCATGAAATGCAAAAACGTCTATAGAAACACAATTAAATGTTGATTTCACAAAATTTATTCATTTTAGTTTTCCTTCAGTTGAAAGCCACGTTTGAGTTTTAAAATTTACTGCTCTACATTTAATTTCATTTCAGTTAGGATATCTATTAATTGAATCGAAGAAATTGTGTGTGCTTAATATCTAACTACATATCGTCATAGACAGATGCGTATGAATGTGTGTACAGTTATAAATACATATACGTATGTGTGTGTGTGTGTGTGTGTGTGTGTGTGTGTGTGTGTGTGTGTGTGTGTGTGTGTGTGTGTGTGTGTGTGTGTGTGTGTGTCGATGTGAGCATACATACGTACGTACATAAGTGTATCAGATCTAATATCTAGAAACGTTAACGTTATAACGATTATATTCTGAGGTTTATGATTTTCTTATTAGTAGATAACACACATAAACACACATACATATAAAGTGAGAGAGAAAGAAAGAGGGACAGACAGACAGACAGAGCATGCCAATTAAGATGCTTAGCAGAGTTTAAATTCCGCCGAGTTCTATTTCGCCTTTCATCATTTGGATCTATAAAATAACTACCTCTTTAGCATTAGAGTCAATGCAATCGATTAACCCTCTCCTTCAAAGTTACATGTCTTGTTCTTATAGTAAGAAACGATTATCTATCTATCTATCTATCTATCTATCTATCTATCTATCTATCTATCTATCTATCT
>NC_068992.1:52885882-52893382 GCF_001194135.2 Octopus bimaculoides
TATATATATATATATATATGTATATGTATGTATATATATATGTGTGTATATATATATGTGTGTGTGTGTGTGTGTGTATGTGTGTGTGTGTGTCTGGTGTTTACGTCCCCATAACTTAGCGGTTCGGCAAAAGGGACCGATCGAATAAGTACTAGGCTTACAAAGAATAAGTCCTGGGGTCGATTTGCTCGACTAAAGGCGGTGCTCCAGCATGGCCGCAGTCAAATGACTAAAACAAGTAAAAGAGTAAAAGAGTAAACAGTTAAAAATACATATATAAATAATATATAGAGTGTGTATGCATGTGTACATATACTGCATATCTATCAGTTTGTTTGCTTGTCTGTCTATCTAGATGTTTGAGGCGGGGTGTATTAAACTCTGAATGACTGTACGCTTATTTCACGTGTGTTTATGCACTCACCGGTGATTTTTTCTTTCTACAATATTTCCCTAGATATTAAAAAGTAAAATTCTTATAATTTCATCTCAGCATTTATGTAGAATGCTATCATAAGTATGGAGGTGTGTATGTAAGTGCATATACACATACATGCAGACAAACATATAGATCGATAGATTTCTAGAATAATATATAGAGAGAGAGAAAGATAGGGAGAGGGATGAATTGATATGCATTCATTCACTCTCATATATTTGTGTGTATATATGTTCGTGTGTTTGTTTATGTCTGTATGTATCTATAAATGTATGTATGTATCTATATATGTATGTATGTATGTATGTATGTATGTATGTATGTATGTATGTATGTATGTAGGTATATATTTGTTTTAAAACTATGTTTATACACGTAGGTACAAATGTGTTTAACGTGGGACGGATATTATATGTGACATTTCGTTATCGAGTAAGTTGAGTATTTGGAGTGGAAATAACAGTGCCACCGGGTAAGTATCGTTGAAGTAGTTTCCAAGAAACAAAAGTGAATACTGTTCTAAAGTTTCTGTTTTACTTACGTCTCACTGAGTCTCAATTTAGATCCAACGGAGAGATTCAATTATATTTAGTTACGATTGAATAAATCGCAACCGACCAAACATTATACGCCACAAAGGATTGTTTAATTTCTTTTTTATCTACTTGGATTTTATAAAACAGGAAATAATATCAGTATCACATAGCAGTTATTATTTTATGAATATTTACTGTCAAAATGGAATTTACATGGAATGCTGTAAATCCTTATGGGAAAACTTTCATTATAGTATTATATAATATCTTGGAAAAAAAATTAATATATACGATATGTAGTCTTATGTCAATATATTATTCACTGACATGGAAAAATTCTCGATGGAATCAATACTGCACTGAAATTAAAAAGAAAGAAATGTCGTTCTTGTACAACTAATTATTCTCTGAGTTGTATTAGAACCTAACATATTGTGTTTGAAATTGTCGACTGTTCTACAGAATAGAATGAATAGAAACAAAATCATTTTGAATGAAAGAATGCATGCATATATACATACATACATGCATACATACACGAACACTGACACGCACACATACACACATACACGCACATACACACATATATATATGTATATATTACATGTTACCAAAGTGGAGTTGCCACATAGAAATATATATGGGTATGTCAATGTCTGTGCATGTATGTGTATGTGAATTCATATATATATATATATATATATATATATATATATATATATATTCATGTATCTTTTTGTGGCAAGGTGATTTGTTTGCATGAGACCTCAGTTCCAAGACCATTGCTTGACAAATGAAGCGAGAGTTTTCTAGTATAATCCAATGCAAACTAATGCCATTGAATTTGCTAAATAATTCAACGGTACTCTTTTAGTTTTTATGGCAATTTCGCGGTAGGAATTCTTATATTTGTGTGTGTGCATAACTGTACGCAAATGTGAATGAAAGTGATATATGCAGAAACACACATTTGCGCACATACGCACACACATAAACACACAAACGCACACACAAACACATACACACACACACAAACAAGCATATATGCAGAAATAGATAGATAGATAGATAGATAGATAGATAGATAGATAGATAGATAGATAAGCAGATTGATGGACAGACAGACATATATGTATATGGATTACAAATACCAGTAATAGAAAATACTAACACAGTCAATTTCCGAGCTATGCTTTTTGAATAGAGAAAATAAGCTGGCTTATATTCGTTATTCAGAGATCAAATTTTAATAGTAATATTTCATATTTATCTTAGGACACACACCAACTGGACAAAACACCAGTCAATTTTTAATCGTTCTTAATTTTGTTTTTACACATCTTTTCCACTAGTAATGGTTACACTTCGAAAATTCTCCTCGAGTGTGATTCGTGAGCAAATAGAAAATGAATTCTAATTTTAAGGAATACTAACTGTAGTCGTAAGTCACCCATATAATTCAACCATGGTTATATTTCATAAAGTCCCTGCGACCAGAAAGGATGACCGGCACATGATATCTTTAGTATTCCTCTTCCATGTTTTCGAGATACCTGCATTTAAGAATTTCATGCTTTCGAAGATTAATGACAGTATCTTGAACGAGAAAAACAGCGTATAAAATTCTCTGGCCGCTAAATACTTTCTCAGAGGAGTTGACAGCGTGTATGTCTTATTTTCCATTTACTCGTGAAGCAGTAAATGATGCAGACACATGCTAGAAGCACCAGTGATTGTTACAGTCGGCTGGATTTGGAGACTGCAGCACATGTAGACTGATATGCATCAATGCCAGAGTTAAGCGGGATCTCATAGTGCAAAGGATCCGAAATTTCACAGAAAAAAGTACTCGTACATAGGTTCTACGTTTTGCCTTTCAGAGATAGTGCACACAACAGAATCACGAAATCGAGCGGTGTTTGTCTTAAACAGAAGTATGGTATACTAGCCAACGAAATTTTTCCTTTCTCCTTTGCACTATGACTGATCTTTCACTAACGATATCTAAGCATAAATTAAGATAGTTGGCAGATCTCCAAACAAGCAAGCAGTATGGATTAACACTTTGCAATATGGAGAGCATTTTAACCAAATGCTCTAGGGCACTCAATAAAAGATGAAGTAAATTTACAAGATACCTTTGGAAATCGTCAATGCATCGAACGATCCGAGAGTACAGTTCAAAAATCAACATGACAAAATGTACAATTTTGAAATGGCGAAACAGCTGAAACAATGAGGTGTGTGTTGGAGATCGAGAAGAGTTTCCAAAATTAGTTTAGCATTACTCACCATCAAGAGGAGAAATTGTAATATCTGTAAGTATGTACTGTATTTTACCTTAGACAAAATAGCTCTGATATTTATTTTCCCTATATATAAACACACGCACATGCACGCACATGTATGTGTGTATGTGTATATATAAGTGTATGAGTTTCAAATTATACTAAACTCTATTCTACATATTACGAACATTACCACATATAGAACGCAATAGATTGGGAAGAGTTGAAAGATGTTTTCGTTATAGTAAGGTTTGATAGTGTAATTGGAGTTTCGATCGGATTTAGAGTTCGAAGGCTATCACCCTCAATGAAGTACAAAACTGTTAGTTTTTAGCATGATAAACGCACACATAATCATTTGTGTGTGTGTGTGTGTGTGTGTCTGTGTGTGTGTGTGTGTGTGTGTGTATGTGTGTGTGTTTACATATACATGCAGTTATATGCACTAATTGCATTACCATCTCAAACATTAATAACCTGCCATATTGAATGTGAAATTACGGTGTCAAATAACTGGTAAATATTATTTCTATTATACAATTGTATTGTATGTGTATAAAAGGTTTTCCAGTCATCAGTGTATTCCTTTCTCTCTGTGCGGTCCTTCAAGCAAATAACATCTGTTCAAAGGGAGTTCTGTCTAAAGAACAGCTAGTCGTCGAAATAGAACACCGTTATTATGTATGACTGAAGACTAAATTTATATTTCTTTCCAAGTTATATTATTATAATTTCTTCCGTTCTATGTTAATGCCATGTGCAATGGCGGTAACGAACTCAACAACGTGGCTTTGACGTAATTTTTACTCAGGTTGAAATGGTATTTTTCTCCGATATTCACAAAAATCTACAGATTGAAAATTATATATGGAAATGATAGCATGGATTTCGACCATACCTAAAGAACTACTTCACTGGTAATTTATTTTATGAGTTGCAGTAGAATTAGTCAAATTTGGCGTCGGTGATACTTGAACTCAGAACATTAAAAGTCATAAGTAAATGTCGCAATGTATTATAACAAGCGATCTAACGCTCCTGCCAATCCCCTGCCCTCTACTGATTTCTATCACTGAGCGACTCTCTGGGAGAATCAGCATGTTTTGAACTCAAGCTTAAGACCATGATTTTGGGTCTTATGTTATCGATTCCAACACTTCACAGCTAAAATACTTTTATCGGTTGTGATATGTTAGGGAGCGTGCTGATCTCAGCAGTACTTGTATACAGAAAATGTGTATGAGAATAAAGCACAAAGAATTTTGCCCGAGGCTCGAGTCTTGCGAGTAATCAACTATTATCTATGACAATTATAAATTTACAATTAAGTTAGAGCAGATTGATTAAGAGTGCACCTACATTTGCGCTTTCACTGTGTTTATCATACATAAACTCAGTATTACCGGAGCAAATACATGATGCAAAAACAATCCAAGCTCGGCGATCCCATCTAATTTTCACATGCATTGAACCTAAAATTATGTTAAAAAATGCCATCCTTCTTTTTGCTTAAAATGTCATAGCTTAAATTGAAGGAACTTTCAATATTCTTTCTAGAATGTTGAACAACTATGCTGAAGCTCCGTTCATGCATACCAGTATAACGTGAATTTTCGACAAAGATGCTTTAAGAGAACAAATAACCGATATTTCCCATGATGCTAGCTGAAACAAAACAAAGTAAAACAAATAATTTTTAATAAAATTTAATTAAAGAATAAACAAAAATAATAACAACAAAGATATTTCAAATTCCTAATGGTATCAATTCATAACAAATTCATATCACTGACAAAATGAATTTCAATGTGACTGTAAAAGATAAACACACTTGTGAGCATTTACGGAAACATTAAAACTGAATTGATAAAATTCCATTGCTGTACTACTACCGTATTACGTGCATATAAGTGAACGTTCTGCGGTATTTTATAGGTCTTGTTTTTTTTTCAGCTATTTATAGTTTGTTTTTTTACCCTTATCTACAAAATTTGCCCATATTTTCCCTAAACAGCAAAAGATAATAATTATAATGTGTTAATCTCCAGCTGTATTTACAGTACTACCGGATGACTAAGTTTGCCACGTAACCGTGAGATATTTTGTTCGATCATCAGTGCGTATCTTCTAGACAAATACTATTTTCTGTAGACACTAGTTGAGCCATAACTTGATACTGAAATTGAATGTACAGGAACTGTATAGAATGCCACCTGGTAGCTTGTGCCTGAACAAGGAAAGGTACTGCCTCATCGCAAACTTCCATCTGAATTAATAAATGTTTAAAGGTCCTTATCGTATTTTAATCATTGAAAACACATTTTTGAGAGATCATTAGAATATGAATAAGATGACTGAATATCAGGTCAAACAGAAATTTTATTTATGAGACCATTAATCCTGCTAGACATAGCAGTCAAATCTTAACGAGTTGTAAAGTAATTCGTTATTCCGGAAGTTAACTGCAGTCATTAGTCCAGAAGAAAAAAAAATGATAGTATTATTTTGGAATGGCGTTTTAACATAATTCCTTCTGATCAATCAGGCATGACCTTCAGCTACACGACAATAAAACCCCTAATCAAATATCAAACCAATTAAGTATTTCTTAGAATATCGCAATAAGTCGATTTGCTTTGAGGAGTTAAAAATGTCTAATACCTTCGAAAAGTGTGGATAATGATGTTACGACTTCTGTCACTGACTATCAAACTCGTTTATGTCATTCTTAACTTTACGCTTTGGAATCCAGTAGTAATATATTGATTGCGGTGAATTTCAAATATATTTAACCAATTTCGACACCAACAAATCATTCATATTAATGGACAAATATTAGTAATATTTAGAGTAAGTCAGTATAACGAAGTCAAAATATCGCAGTGAATGACAAAGTGGCATTTGTGTATTTAATGCTAATGATATTATCCTTCACAACACAAGCACTATGATCAGCATTCTTACCAATTAAACGAACTAAATCATGGGTAAACGAATTACGGCATTTGAAGATATTTCTTCGTCTGAGTAATTCTTTCATAGACCTGAAGATCAGAGCCAGAAACTGGATATCAATGACTGAAATCTCCATGGATATTTCATGATATAGAGGCAGTCTTAAAGCGGCGAGCTGGCAGAATCGTTAACATGCCGGGCAAAATGCTTAGCGGCATTTCGCCTGCCTTTACGTTCTGAGTTCTAATGCCGCCGCAGTCGATTTTTCTTTTTATCATTTCGGATTCGATAAATTAAGTACCAGTGAAACACTGGGGTCGGTGTAATCGTCTGGCCCCCTCCCTAACATTTCAGGCATTGTGACTATAATAGAAAGGATATTGAGGCGATCTTACTTTAATTAGATAGTATGTTTAAAACTGAAGTTAAACACAAAAGCACACATACGTACATGAACGATTAAACCTTCTTCAGACAGGAATAACTTCATCTTGAGGCTTGTTATAGCATGAAAGTATTATCAAAACAACGCAGTATAGCCTAGGATTCATAGGCTCACAACCTTTCAGTAATTTGCCAAAAAAGAAAAAAAAACGCCCTGAGAGATGTACCAGGTGCGCATGCGCTCAAAAGGAAGAAGTAAATTTGGACAGACTCTAGGTTTTCTTTGTATATATTAAATCAGGAAAGGAAAGAAAAATGAGCTTAAAACCCTCTCTTGTTGAGAATTCTAGAATTAATTTTCATGCGCTTGTTTAGATTTGGATTTCAGTTCGAGTTAAAATTCAAATTTGACACTAGTTGACAGCCGGTGTTGGTATGTTTACGTCCCCTTAACTTAGCAGTTCGGCAAAATATACCGATGCAATAAATACCAGGCTTAAAGTACAAGAAAAAATTACCTGGGTCGATTCATTTGTAGTACCTGGGTCGATTCAAATTGTTGAAGGCGTTACCCCAGCGTGGCCGCATTTTAATAAGGACTAAGACGAGTAAAAGAATCGAAGAAAAGATTACGAACTCCAATTATTGATATATGAATGGGAGCATATATGAACTTTAATTATAATCATGTTTATCATTCGTCGCCTTCAAAATTCTTAGTCGCATCATCACCACAGTTGCTACGACAAATGCCCGTCTTCTTCTTAGCCTCCTCTCCATCCCCATTATCAATGTCATCATTATCGTCATCATTGCCGTTAACATTCTTAAAATCGTAGGAGTTTTGTTGAAGAATTCTAGAAAAATAATAATAAACGCTTCTGAATAACTATCAAAT
>NC_068992.1:52894657-52902759 GCF_001194135.2 Octopus bimaculoides
TATATATATATATATATAAAGACATATAATAATAAATTATATATCTGGAAATTCACTTACCTTGACATTGTGCGTTAGTAATAAGTTGTACCAATTACTTCCTCACTAGCTCTGATATATCAAACACTCACGAATATATTACTCTGTATGCTATTCATATATCCAAGTTTATAATATTAAATCAAATAATATATGCTGAAAGTTATACTGATTACTAGATCAAATAATTTCAGAAGCCAGTCTTTAATATTATATTTTCTGCTGTATGCACGCTTGATAAAACAGATATTTATCAAATCAATCTCTTAATATAGTGGGTTTATAGGTCACATAAAAATAAACATGAACAGAATAAGCTAAGCCTTTGTTATATGAAGGAAACGCATTTATATAGTACCCAATGAAAAAAGAACAAAACAAATAGTATCCATAAATTGTTTCATAAACATAATTCGAAAGATGGATGAGATTTCAGGACTTTATATGTAGCATACTTTTATAAATTTACAAGAAGTAAAGATATTCATAAGTTTCAGCATACATGCACAAACTACATGCTAAACATTAATTAATTAACTGCTTTCATGGTCTTAATTGTAAGAGCGAAGATGTCTTGCAAACAACTCGCACATGCAATTGTTATAAGTCGAGAACTTCGCATACCGGAATCCAGCAAGTTTGAAATTAGCAAATAGGCAAGAAATTACTTGAATGGGGCAGATTCGATTATCACCGAGCCCCAAAGGAATGAAGGAGAGAAAAGTTGATCAGTGTGAAAGAAAAGTTAACACCAAATATAATTTCATCGTTAAACGATTTGCTTCACAATACATACATACATGCATACATACATGCATACATGTGTGCGCGCGTGTGTGTATGTATGTATATATATACGTATATATGTGTGTCTATATATAAGCTTATATATATGTATACATATTTAGATGTGTATATGTGTGCATATGCGTCTGTATGTGTGTGTGTTTTGTGTCTTTTGTGTTGCGGAGCGTATACTGGTGAAAGCTTGCAAAATTTTTGCAGTGAAGAAAATGAAATATAACGAGCATATCCTTCCATCACATTTGTCAAACTCGCATATCATTCAAAAATTAGGCCTAAAGTGGAAAAGAGAGACCTAATCGACTAATACTTCTTAGTGTTATCTTATATACGTATAAAACAAGAAAAAAACATAAAACAACATATTCCAGTTCCTCAAAGCAAGTGGTATGTCTTAAGCGGACGCAACCAGACCAGCGATTATTTGTATTCATGTAGTGTTATTTTTTTTCTATTCACAATAAGATTTGTTTAAACAAATTAGCTTGTTATTTCTTGCAGATTAAATTGAAAGAAACAAAAAAGACTATCATGCTCTTGAATTGTATGTCTGCATTGCAAATTAGAGTGTGATTCTGAAGGATAGTACTACAATACTAATGTAAGAGCAATGATCAATCTAATTCCTTTAAGAAACTGACATGTACGAGTACTATTCCATTTCATTGCTATATCACTAACTTAATTTACCAACTACTCTGATATGAGAAATGAATGACAAAAGCTGTGAATAATTTAGTACAAGTTTAGCAACTGATTGTCAATAAATTTGAAATTGAAGTTGTAGATTTGTACGGAGCAGTCAACCTTGTACCATTTGATATTCCTCTATAAAATAGTTTTTATCACTTATGCTGCAAATCTACTCTCATATAAAGTAGAATAATTTCAATTGAAAATTGTTTTCATAACTAAACGGAGAAAAATATCGTCTTAAAATATATACAATTAAATGCGTTAATTCGTTTTACATGAAAGAAAATTATTGCCCAAACTACTATATGTTTATAACGAAATCTAATCTCAGTATTCAATATTTTAATAATTGTGATTCACTTTTATAATAGCCGATAACAATTTTTAAACTGCAATATTCCAAATGTGTTCAAGTAGACGCTATACTATATAATGGTAGCCTTAAAGCTATATTTGCCAATTTAATATAGGAGCGATAGCATTTTTTAAAAGAAACAATGTGATTCAAGTGGGAAAATGCAATATATTGCACGTTTCATGTTTAATATTCTCCAAGTACTTTGTCCATTGTAATATGTAAATAAACGAAGCAAAAGAAATACAAAAATGTATATGCGTAGGAGTGGCTGTGTGGTAAGTAGCTTGCTTACAAACCACATGGTCCCGGGTTCAGTCCCACTGCGTGGCATCTTGGGCAAGTGCCTTCTACTATAGCCTCGGGCCGACCAATGCCTTGTGAGTGGATTTGGTAGACGGAAACTGAAAGAAGCCTGTCGTATATATGTATATATATATATATGTATGTGCGTATGTGTTTGTATGTCTGTGTTTGTCCCCCCAACATCGCTTGACAACCGATGCTGGTGTGTTTATGTCCCCGTAACTTAGCGGTTCGGCAAAAGAGACCGAAAGAATAAGTACTAGGCTTCCAAAGAATAAGTCCTGGGGTCGATTTGCTCGACTAAAGGCGGTGCTCCAGCATGGCCACAGTCAAAAGACTGAAACAAGTAAAAGAGTAAAATAGTATGCTAAATTTGAACTTTTGTGGCAGAATAGAATGCAATAATAACAACCCGTTTTGTACTTCAGCTGGGTCGCTTTTCAGTATTAGGCAAATTAGCCACTTAACTTGATATTCTAATATTGATAAAACATAACACTGAAATGACTGCATGAGGTTGGTGTTAATACCAACATCGATAATCTGTTGCATGATAATGATTTTATTAGATTGAAGTCTAGACTATCGTGTTAAAAACTTAAGACAACTTCTATCAAGCGAAAACGAAATACATCTCAGAATGCTTAACATCAATAACATCAATACAGTTCAATGTTCTTCGTCCTCTTTTAGAATGCGGATGTGTGCAACATATATTTTGGAGATTTGGATTGAGATACAATTTATTCGATGAATACGATTGTACTAATAAACTAATTTGGCATCTCCTGAATACCTACGATCGTTTTAATGGGTTGATCGATAAATTTTTGAATGACAATGATCAGGTGAACAGACAGATCTATTAATCTATTGAATAAAAGTAATCACGTGAATAAGCTGATATATATCTATTCATTGACAACACACATAAAATGTCTGATCGATTATCACTGGAAAGACCATGATATTACCACATTGATCTATGATAAATTGATTAACCATGATCATGTTAACATACTAATCATGACAAGCGATATAATTCTGTGACTTTAATCAGATAAACTAAAGTAATTGAAGCGCACCATTTAATTACAAATGAACAATTTAAGAACTAATATTTTCTTTTCTTATTATGGCGAACAAGGGGTGTCATCACTTATCTCTGTCCCCCTATTAGTACTATAATCAAATCTGATTCCCCCAAACATTTGATGCTTGCTACATGCATCCAGTGGCTAAGCGCTAGACTGTTTTATCCTTTTATCCTTTGCGCTGACCACATCCTTGAATTGGTAAATATCAAAATTTCAAAAATATAATATTCTCTTTTTCAAATCAGAGTATACTTGAGTTTAAATTGTGGAACCAATTTCAATATTACAAGAGAAACTATGGATTTTGGAATTATACTCAGCGTTGCATTGTTTATCTAATTGTTTGATGTGCTGCTTAGCGTTTGTCCGCGCTGTAACGACAGTAATAGCTGATATAAGGATTTTAAACATTTTCTAACTGTCTTAATATGCCACATATTGAAAATCAGAGATTTTCTGATTTTATCCAATTACTGAACATCATTGATACATTGTTACTGTATCTGACCGATTTCGGAAAGAGGCTATCAAAGATCACAACGACGGGATTTAAACTCACAACGTAAAGACCCTTTAATAAATACAACAATGTATATTTTTTACGATTCTAACAATCCACTAATAAAGCATAATACAATGGGAATAGAATCACTCGACATGGACAAAGAAAAACGTAGCAGCAGAATTGAACACATAGCTGTCTTCTAATTAGATAATTCCATTAATCTACCTTCTATTTTTCTCAACCGAGTTAGACATCTCTTCAATGCAGCAGCCAGATTTAGTTCACATTGAAAATGATATCAGCGAATCAGCTTACTATTTGCTGAAGCAAACATAAATTAGATTTCTCAGATTCTACTGCTCTAATTTGTCATTACTTTGTAAAAGAAATACAGTAAACTAATTTCCATTTATATCTTTCGCAATTGTCCACAACGAGGGTCAACAGATTGGTAGTATAACATATATACGTTATAAAGAGCTCTGATATTTTCATATAACAGAATATATCATAATGTAATGTAAATTGATTTTATTACATACGTTGTTGTTTTGCATTGAAAGAACAGTTGATCTTCACTCTAATATTTTCTCTTCAAACTAGTATATAGACTGAACGTCTATATATTAGATTATACATATGTATGCATGTGTATGTATGTATATATATATATATATATATATATATATCTATATCTATATCATAGATATATATATATATATCATATTCATATTCCTCACTGAATACAATTGGAAATGTTCCATAACATTTCATGTGGTTTTGCAAATGGATGGCAAGCGGCAATTCACTCAATATATACTCTGAATGTTAATATTTTGTTACATAAAAAAGTCCTTAGTTGAATTTTATATATATATATATGTAGTAACTTGCTTTTGTGTGTAATATGGATCATACTATGTTATATTATATTATATTATATTATATTACACTATTCCTGTGTATATTCGCATGTCAAATGCAGGTAGCATAATGATTAAAAGTCAAGTGCATACGTATACTGAAACCAGGAAACTTAAAGTTTTACCTATCTAAGTAACTAATTGTGGAATTCAGGATCATACGAATAGACAGATATCTGTTGTATAATTATGTGTACGCGAAGATCACTATGCGTGTATCGCCGTTTTACACGTAAATTAGATATATATATATATATATATAATGGCGTACACTCACAGCTGTGCGTACAGACACGCACACACACACACACATACACACCGTTACATACATATCTCTACATTAACGGTTACATCATTTATTATGCATATTCGTTGCATTAAGGAGCGCATGCAGTTTAATAATTTTCTATTGTCTTGATTCTCTTTCTCCCTATATGTTCATCCATTTAATTATACTTGATACCTGTACAGATTTTACAGTTCATTTTAACATTTTGGTCCCAGATTTCGATTATTTAATATTTTTCTCTCTCAACTATTTCTTTAAAAAAATTACCCTTAGCGCTAAAATCATTGATATTGGGGTGGGGCATAATCAGTATATGCACATTTTAATTACTCGCTGGTTTCTTTAATATAAAAAAATTAGTTAAATATTAGAGAAAACTATGGAATGTGATTATAAGTCAGTTGAAGATGAATAGACAATCTAAAGGAAGATATATTAAACCGTATATACACAAAAATGATGTTTAAGTAGGCATTTAAAAAATTGAGTGTGTTTCTTTGATGTCGAATGGTGGGTAAGTAACACATAAAGTGAGAAAACCATTGATAGTTATATTACAATGTTGATATATGATAATTGAAGCAAGGAACCTATGAGAAGCATCGTGGTAGACAGAGAGAGTAACAAGAGGGGAAAAACAGAAAGGAAGTTAAGATGAATCAAATTTAAGGTGAAGAAACAAATTATCGAGAAAGAAACGTACCAGTAAAATCAAAATACAAAGACACGTAGTAAAAATGAAATTAATGGAGAGAAATATAGTTAACGTTACATCTACGTTATCTAAAGAACAACAAATTTGAAACGGTGATATAAATGGAATAGTGTGTTAGATTGAAAGAGAAACAATTATAATGGTTTGGAGAAGAGAGAAAGCAGCTTAATCGGTAAGTAGGTTGGTTGGTGAACAATCATTAATACAAGACACATTTCTTGAGCTACGACATGTGTGCATTTATATTGTTTTAATAATGACTGTTACGCATTCTCCATTTGACAAGAAGTAACAGTGCGTACCCTAAACAGAGACAGATTTCCCTGAGGGTGCAGAAGATAATAAGGTAAAATTATATTATCAGAATTTTCTAGAGAGATTAACATTAATTTAATCATATTTACTCTGCAATATCTCTCATAGAATTTCATAATTACTTTGTCATAGATAAATATCCCTGAACGACAATGCGGAAATGTAGCTTTAATGACCATGGTATCTCGTGAGTTTACTTAGTAGTCTTATGGGAAAAAAGAGGACTGGCATACAGACGACTAGATCATTTAAGTTTTCGGCCAAATTATTGAAACTAATCAACTACCGGCATTATAAGAAAGTTCCTTAATCAAGTCATACAATGATATAAGAATGACCACTTGATAAATACTAATATTTATACAGCATTATAAGGCGACGATATGGCGGAATCGATAACACGCCGGGAAATGCTTAGCGGACTTTTAATCCGTCCTCACATTCTGAGTTCAAATTTGGTTGAGGTCGATTTTATCGTTCATCAAATTCGGCCGAGGTCTGCTTTATCTTTCATTCTTTCAGGCTCAGTAAAAGGAGTACGAGTTGTGCAGTGCGGTCGATATAATTGATTTATCCACACTCAACTAGATTTGCTAGCTTTGCGCCAAAATTTGAGACCAATATTTATTCAGCATTATACAACACAATATATTGTTTCGCCAAATCCTACCCAAAGCTGTAGTTCATACATATGTATATATATAAATGTGTGCGTGTGCGTGTGTGCACGAGCGCGTATATTTGTGTATTAGCTAAGTATGCATGTGTAAAATAAATTAAAGTCATAGATATAATCATATACATAGATGTATGTATGTGTATGCGTGTATATATATATATATATATATATATATATATATATATATATATATAAACTGAATGTTTATAATCCACTCACAGGCCTTCCGTCGACCCGAGGCTATACCAGAAAACAATTGACCCAGGTTCCACGCAGTGTGACTGAAGCCGGAACCATGTGATTGGTAGCCATGCTTCTTAACAAACAGCCACGCTTGCACCTAAATTATTTTCCACTTCAGTAATTATATGTTATCAAATTGTATCGCGACTCCGTTTCAAATCATGGGTGCAGTTCTCTTTAAAAGAAAACGTGTCTTAGATATGAGAATCAGTTTCTTGCAATTTTCAAAATGCTAGTATTTTGTCTGAGAGTTATATTAATACAGATGTGATTTCTATTTATGTATCAGATAGGGTGTTCAAAGCCCACACATTCACACAGACAGCGACCTGCACATGCGCGCGCACAGAAAGACACACATAAGCACACACATACGTATATATATATATGTATATATATATATATATATATATATATATATATATACACACACATACATACATACAGAGACTGTTAGATACATGAACATACGTACACACATACATCCATACATCCATGCATGCATACATACGTACAACTTCGAATACAATTTGTGATAGATCAGAATAAAAAGAAGTAAATAGGATAAATATGGCAAAAAGATGGGAAAAAGCATAAGAAATCATGTACTATTTCAAGATGTCAATTCATTTTAGACAATAGTAGTTCCTAAATAGAATAATAGAGTATATTTTGGGTGTGTATCTCTCATAGGCAGTAGAAGGTGAGTTCGGGGTCAGGTCACAGTGACATCTATAATCTTGTGCAAGTGAAAACGCAAACACAAACACCTATGCATATAACCACACACATAGACACACACACAGGTAAATATCCAATAGAAGTTCTGGTAAGTAAAACTGAGAAGAAAGAGACGGAATTCTGTGTATATGTGCATACATATATTTGTATATGTATGTATATATATATGTGTGTGTGTGTCTGTGTGTATGTGTATGTATGTGTGAGTATGGCGGTATTATATGTGTACGCGTATATATATTACATATGCCGGAAATTCTTTCTGTGGTTAGCTAACTCCTCCTACATCGTTTTCTCGATTTTGTTGACACTTGACAAAATCAAATGACATACATACATACATACATACATATATATATATATATATATATATATATATATATATATATATATAT
>NC_068992.1:52902893-52907343 GCF_001194135.2 Octopus bimaculoides
ACTCTACGCTTTCGATTAAACTGTTGCTCCCGCAAAGCAAATTACATAAAATTTGAGATTTTGCGGAGGGTCAAAATTGGTAAGATGAACAGGATAGTGAAAACAAGCAGGAAGGGCTGCTAAGCCTAAACAAGGTTTGTGGTGGTGAACCCGTAAATCAAGCTTAGACAGCAGACAGACAAGAACACGTCTTCCTTGTTCCACCTACAACGGACACACACACACACACACACACACACACACACACACACGTGTGGATCAAAACAATTTGATTGAAATCCATTGGTACTCTTGAGTTTCAAGCATAATGAGAAGTAGAGTGTTATTACCGCAAGGGGGCTGCGATTGATCGAGGAAGGTCACGTGGTGTCGTGATTTGATGTTTGTATATGGATGACAGTTTCTTGGAAAATACCGTATGGTAAACAGAAATGTGAGTATGTGGAGGATAGGAAATAGAGCACGTGGCGATTAGAAATGGGTCACGTTTTTTGGGGAGGTAGTATATGACTTTCATCGACCAATAACTGCTCACCTTACGGTAATAACAATCAACTTCTGTCATTCAAATTCAAAGTGGCTGATGACGAGCATGACGGTTGAAACTAAAGTACCAAAGAATTTTAAACAAACTGTCTTGATCCATACATGTAACTCCTAATGAATTGGTTGTGTGCCCTTCTTTCGTTTCTCCTCTCACTCATATATATATATATGTGTGTGTGTGTGTGACATAATAATTTCCATAATGCATTATTGATATCCTTTTACGGTTTGGTTAACCATCTTTTGCTGCAGCTCTAATAATCCCACGATACCATTTATAGCCATGTTACACTTACAATATGTTATGCTCATTGTAGAAAGGGACAGATGTTCTGGAGAGAAAAGCAGTGTTCATATGGCCTCATTTATTCTGTTGATATTCACACTTACAATTCTTCTTTCGTCTATTGACACAGATCTCGTGTGTAACATTTCCCCACATGGATTAGATATAAGCCGATTACAGGTAACTATAATTGAGCACTTATACTTCTATGACATATATTGACAACTAAGTTTAAAAAAACAACAACTTTGTGAGCATTGATTTAAATATTTACGGTTACGTTTCTCATACCTATTATTTACTACCAGCACTAACGCTTGCAACATTTCACAAGCGCATATAAAGAAAGGTTCTTTGACATGATATTGACATCAGAGAGCCTGTAAGTGGATTCTCACTCCACTAACTACAGAAGTGAATCGACTGATGCTTGACATTTATCTCTTAAAAGGAGAATACGTTGTAGTAAACAGAATATTTTATTCTGTATTTACAAAAGATAGGATTATCAAAGCCATATAATGCTCAATCTTAGGTCATTTTGATTAAGGTTCGCCTAGGGCTATACGATAACAACGCATTGACATATATTAGTGAGGACTTAATTCAAACACATATACACACTATTAATTAGTCATTCATTCTAATAATTATCTTGTTATGAATTATAATTCTATGGACGCATTAGCACAAGTAATTATCCAATAATTAGTGGGAGACCATAAATATCTTTATGTCCTCATATAATATTGTAATTAAAATCTTTGGATCCACAGCAGCTTTAAATTCTTTGTATGCACACCATTCATAGCAATTAGGGAGTGCTACTATAGCTTATAATGTTGAATTAAATAAGTATGTCAAAGTATCGAAGAATTGACACAGAATTCAGGTAAAACATGACATTCTCTGCTGAATACAACAGCTCTGACGAAAAATATGTATTCAGAATCCATGAATTTAAGTATGAAAAGAAATGAACTGCCTACGTACAGAACACGCTTGTGTATTTTTCGTAATAACAGCTATTAAATATATTTATAATGGATATATAATTAAAACGTTTCATTATATCATTCCTATTTATCATCTCTCAATTATCATAGACGAACTGCAAAGCTGACCTCGTTTGAATATAAGTACACAACTAATGGAGATCGAAATGAAAGGCTAGAATTACTTTATTTCTCCACTATTTATGCCATGTCCTCAAACTTAAACGTATGTTTCGTTGAATAGAATTAAATTTCAAAGTTATCTGTAGAAATGGAGAAAGGAAATGGGAGATAACTGTAAGCGAAGGAAAAAAAGTGATGATCTTTGGCAAACAAAGTTTGAGCTCATTAACTTACCTCAAATTGTGTTCGAGCGCAGATTATATGCACATGTGATATTCTTCATACAGCAGTAAGAATATTACATCACTATGTGTATGAAACCACGATGAATCAATGTTGTCACAAACTGTATAAGACACAGGCATACGCTTACACTCACGTATGCATACTCACGGAAGTGTCGTAAATATGGTTATTTGCTAAATACTGCAGTATTTAGGAAATTAGGTTTACAGTGGAATTTTTGAAACTGAAGAAGCTAAACTAGAAAGGAAATGGCACAAGGAATATACATACATACACGTGTGCGTGCGCGTACGTATGTGAAGAGTGGGAAAAGGCGAGTATCTGGCTCCTTCAAATAACCAATGCTCCGAATAGGCTGTACTCGTTAGCCTTGGATGACAAGCAGCCTAAGAGAAGGAACACTCTAATTTCAAAATCAGTGGGGGAAGGCCCCTGCTGCTTTGGCGGAATACCTTGATAGAGATGGTTTCTCGATAAAAATATAGGTTGGTAGTAACCTAAAAACACCTCATTCGAGAATGAAAATGCCAAGCAAGATAGGTGACGATAACGGTGTGAACAGGATTGGAATCAATGGTAAAGGTGCCGCACCCAGCAGGTGCCCCACTCTGCAGCAGAGTGGGCACGATGGTAATCAAGTAACAAAACAAATAATCTAACCAAGGCTGCTAGTAGGATTATGGTGGAACGATGGGATTGAGAACTACTAAGAATAGAACAGCGATGGATGGAAGAGGAAAGAAACAACCGTGGAGGAAAGGGAGAATTCCTGAAGATATAAACCCCTTCCACGGTGTAGTGTCATTATTTGTCACGAAAAGAAATGGAGAACTTAAGAATGAATGGAAGTTGGAAAAAGAAGCATGGTGTAGATAGAAAAATACTAAATGTTGTAATTGAAGAACTGATGCAATGCATACATTAAAAAAAATCAAAGCAAACTAGGTTTGAAGGACGGATTAAGCAATACCAGCAAAACAAATGATTTAGAATCGACCGAATAATATTTTACCAAGAGATTAATGATGATTAAAATCGTGAAAGATTAGTAAGAGACGCTGATGAAAGTCGACTTATCTGGGGTAAGATATGGCGTAAACAATAACAACATAATACTACAGCTGAATGGCTCTGCAGCCAGAAGTAAACAGCTTATTAACCCCATCAAAAGGCTCTCCACTTTACAGAAGACAGTATCAGAAATATGAGTGAGACGATAAGCAATTGGAAAGCATTTACTAAATCTCACTATGATGAATCAAGTGACGTGGAGGTTGTCGCTTTTAGTTCTGCTCGGGATAGCGCAAGTCTGCACGTCACCCACCAGTCTGTCAACCACAAGCGCCAACCATTTTGCTAACACTTTGGTCAAAATTTTGTAATCTGTATTTAGCAGATTTACCGGCCCAAACTTATTAACAATGTTCCCCTTCATCGAATCTAGATCCGAGTATACTCCCATTGTGCTTCCAGTTGCGTTAGACGTCTCCCAAAAGCGCACCAAATAAATCTGGCACATGTACATAAAGCTCGATGAGCAGACCATCCAATCCTGGAGAACTCTTCCTCATGCAACTAGCCAACGTGTCGCATATATCTTCAGCCGTTATCAGCATTTCGCAGAACTCCATGTCCCAAGCAGAAAGGTGCGGAATACCACAAAGGTAGGAAGTGAAGTCCACCTCCGCCTCTGGGCCACCGCTAACCCCGTACAGTTCAGCAAAGTGACGCTAAAATTCCACAAAATCTGCTTCGACTCGTGTAACATGCGCCCGAAATGACCGAATTGTAGTCTTATTACGACGTTGTGCCTCACCCACCCATACAGTTTGCCCATGTCCACACTGGATTATTCGAGAAATCCAGTTTGAACCTGTCCGCCAGCAAGAAACGACTGAGCAGATTTGTGAGACTTGGGCACCTCCATTCCTGTCCGCTAGCCACACCCAATTCACACGTACAATCGGCTACAAACACTAAAGAAAGAGACGTCCCTAGAAAGGCCTCCAGTTTCTGTCTACCAAATCCACTCACAAGGCTAGAATAGAAGACACTTGCCCAAGTAGGACTGAAGCCAGAACCGTGTGGTTGGTAAGCAAGCCACTTACCACACAGCCACTCCTTAATAATAACAATAATAATAATAATAAAAAAAAAAAAATAATAATAATAATAATAATAATAATAATAATAATAAGAAGAAGAAGAAGAAGAAGAAGAAGAAGAAGAAGAAGAAGAAGAAGAAGAAGAAGAA
>NC_068992.1:52908122-52908741 GCF_001194135.2 Octopus bimaculoides
TGGGCCTCTGCGCCTCCACTATATATATATATATATATTACAAATATGTATGTATGTATGTATGTATGTATGTATGTATGTATGTATGTATGTATGTATGAATTCAAGCACGTGCGTGCGTAAATAACGTTATTATTTGTTGTTACATTTTGACAAAGGGATTTTTAATCGTCGATAATATGAATATTAAAATTGCAAGCTAACAATTCAACAATGTGGGCGTGGGAGCA
The DNA here is from genome assembly GCF_001194135.2 of Octopus bimaculoides. Lineage (NCBI taxonomy): Eukaryota > Metazoa > Mollusca > Cephalopoda > Octopoda > Octopodidae > Octopus > Octopus bimaculoides. The sequence continues at coordinate 52,908,353 of NC_068992.1, forward strand.
TTCATGAGATGTTTATTCAGCTCAAGTATGCCATCCTTTTAATCACTCCCTTCTTGTCTCTTATTATCTCTCTCCCTGCTTTCCCGCTGTGTCTCCTTCTCACAGCTTCCCACCCCAGCACTCTCTCTCTTTCTCTTTCTTTCCCTCGGTCCCTCACTCGCCCCCTCGCTCCTTCTCTATCTATCTCCGTTTCTGCGCGCATTAATCTATGTATCTTCCCCATACATATGTTTATAATAATTATCTGTATTGCAGTTCGTAATTGTGTGTAAATATTTCACAGGCACAAAAACATCAAAACATACAGAAAGACACTCATGCATACATGCCCTTAACGATCAGTATGTAATATATATGTGTGTATGTTTGTACATATATATATATATATA
>NC_068992.1:52909209-52910154 GCF_001194135.2 Octopus bimaculoides
ATATATATATACACACACATACAAACACACATATTTATATATATATATATATAACAATTTGAAAATCCTACACGACTAGGTGAAAAGCGCTTCATTTAATATTCTGACATTAATAAAAATCTGTAAATGTACAAACATCCAGATTTCTGAGTACCTTAAATTTTTTTCTATATAATTTCTGTACATCACCTCCAAACCTTCAAATACATATATATATATATATATATATATATATATATATAGACGCACACACACACATTTTTATAAGCACATGTACGTTTGTGAGTGGGAGTAGAAGCGTGCATAATCTGCTACTGATTCTATGATTATTTAAGTATGTTTATTTAAAATATGTTCTGAAAGGATGTATGAACATTTGCTTAGAACTTCTTTACACCTCATCACCTCTCTCTCTCTCTCTTTCTCTCTATGTCTCTGCCTCTCGCTATATGCATATATAAATAAACATATACGTACATACGTACAGACACACGCGCATTCGCATATTAATCGTACGTATGTTTTTTTCTAAACACTCTAATGATAGTTTATACCTGTATGTAGGCTTTTATTCGTATACACACACGCACAATCGCACACACACACACAGACACACACACACGCACGCACGTATAACACTCACAAACACACATATATACTCACACACACACACACACACACACACATACACACACATATATGTTAATATACATATTGATATCTGAATGATTTATAAATACACCCACACCGTCCATGAAGTATAATTAATACGTAAATAATAATATTATATTGACCTTATTTCTCAAACATTTTATTTCGGCTATATAATTGTGTATAATTATGCATACACACACACACACACACACACACACACACACACACACACACCGACATCCATGTACACATATAAGCCCACAATCATGCTCATAATTATATATATATATA
>NC_068992.1:52910442-52911881 GCF_001194135.2 Octopus bimaculoides
ATATATATATATATATATATATATATATACACACATATATATATATATATACATATATATATATATAGATACATACATATGTATATATGTATGTATGCATACACACACACACATATATATATATATGCACACACATACATACAGACATATACATACGCACATATAAATAAATACATCAATACGTATTTCCATTTTATATGTTGATGTACGTACTGATTTATATCTATATGTGTGTGCATGTGTTTTTTGTTTTGTTCGTGTGTGTATGTATATTAGATTTTAAAATCTGCATAAATAGTCACATCAAAGTAACAATTATCTATTCGCTTTTTTTAATATATCAGATTTAATGTCTTCTTTTAAGTTACAATTATATATATATATATGTAATTCATTTTTATAGCAAAAGTTTTCTCTTATTTAAATTATTACTATTCGCTTTAGAATATACAAATGAGAACGTCGTCTGTGGTTCATAACACGTTGAGGTAATGAGCTCCTTTTTTTTTATTTGTAGACAAAGCTCGTATATGAGTGTTCCAGGAATGCTAGAGAAAATTAGGTATACATTTTTGAAGTGTCTTGCTATTCTACAATCTAATAGATTTACAAAATTTGGAAGAATTTCGTTACGCAATAATCCTGAAATATGTGAGTGAAGCCTAATTCTAACGCTTAGAATGCACAATTTATGAGTGAAGGCGAGTACTTATGTACAGTTACATAATAATGAAATTTAATAAACATAACACGCTGGCCTCTTTATAGAATGAAATGTATGGTACTGAATAGTGTAGTGCCTATGATAGTTACAACAGAAATACTTTGAATGTGATTTCTGCTCGATTAATAACGCACTAGAATCTAATCGCTGAACAACAACTGCGTTATTCACGAAACATTCACAAGACCTGCAGGGGGAACACCTGACCTCCTTGCCACATGAAGCATGATTCTCTGTAAGAAAAGTAAAATAGAATGTTGCAAGGTTAGCGTCTATAGATTTGATCATAGCTCATCTGTAGCAGGATCTGCTTCTTGATGAATAGGAGAAAAAAATTAAAACAAATATACTGTAATCCAAAGTCAATTTGACAATGAAATGGTAGGAATTAAATTACCCCCTGGTACTTAAATGTCCACGAAAGGGACAGATTTAATGGCAATAAATGATGGCTCAATCAAGTCATATACATACACACACAAACACACATATATATTGTTGTGCCGCACGTTCGACGTAGGATATATAGGGATAATAATAATGTCCTTGCAAATCGTTCTACTCAAGATATTCGTATTAACCCACGGCAATACGCAACTCTCGGCTTTACACTGTTCTAAAGGTCTTCTGTATGTGTCTGTTTATATTGTGGCACAGTCCATAGGAGTATTCTATTTCCACACAACATATATATATATATATATATATATATATA
>NC_068992.1:52912662-52915615 GCF_001194135.2 Octopus bimaculoides
TATATATATATATATATATGTATATATACGCTCACACACACACACATATATTTGTGGTTTGTGTGTGTGTGAAGTGATTGTGTGTGCCTACGTATGTATAATTGCACTCTTTACTAGAGTTACCCGTTTGGTGCTATTTTTGTAATTTGTCTCAAATATTTCTGATTAATTTTCGCAACTATTATTCTGGTCCTATAATGTTTTATTCTATTCAAATGTTTTATTTCTTGAAAGTCATTCAGGCGTATGTGATTGTAATGACATATGTTTCTATGCTTTGAACTGTTTAGCATACAATTTTTACCCGGCAGAATTTCATTAATAACTGTGTGTCATAAATGCGATTGATATTGGGACGCCAGTATTTAATTAGCTTTGTCAGTTATAGTGAGGAGAAAATCAATTTGACTCATATAATGACTACAACCATTCAAGTTCATATATGTCAAAGTAAATAATATTTATACCCACAGCATGAATGGCATCGCTCCCAACAAATCGTTGCTCAGCAAATCATCGTTGTTCATTTGGTAAGAAACGCTGGTTACATGTCTTTTGAATTAGACACAACAATTATCTGAAAATTAAACGGATACCACTTTAGATAGTTCGCACCTAAAAGAAATTAAGCGTTAAAGGAAACATAATGTCATTATTGGAATTCCTTTGAGTACAGGTCTGTTCAGTTGAGGGTTTAGTGCTAAATATGCATCAACAGCTATTTTAAAACAGCAATATCATTATATTTCATGATCTTTTTTAGTATCATTTGTTTAATATACTGCTATTCATTTTGTTCTTAGATAAAAGAAGTTTTCTACGCTTCATCTCAATACAATATTTATTCTACAATTGTTTTACACGTGTTATTCTTTTCGAGATTAATCTTTTTCACGCATCTCTGAATATATGTAGTGTACATAATTAAGATATAATTTTTTCATCATTACAGCGGATGTGAAATTTAGTTGATTGGTTGATTTCTATAGAAGTACTTTTTTTTACATCGGAAAATCTCCAATTTTGTGCACCGTTTTCAATTTTTGATTCATGTAACTCAACAAAGAACACTTTTTTAATGGGATTTTGCAGAGACAGGTCTCATAATAAAACCAAATCCCAGAATTTTTTTATATGAAGTATTTTAACTGAATCATTTAAATATAGTGAGACAGATAGTAGGATGGTTTTTATTATATTTTAATTCTTTCCTTTTAGCTGGATGTATATGATATGAACCTACAGTGAGTGCAGAGCATAACATCAATGTCTACTGTGAAATATCTAGCTCTTACAACTGGAGCTTCCTCAAGTAATTGAAAACAATGATAATAATTAATTCAGTGTCCAATTTTGATTCTAAATTGCTTCTGATACACAGCACGAAAATTAATCGAATACCTGATACACTAGAAATAATTAAACTGACAAGATTTTATTTCATTCAAATCTGTATCTATTTTGCATGGATAAAGTTCAAAGGTATTTACTGTTCACAGTCCACGAACAAATATCAGTTCTTTTTACACGTATCTTTGTATACGTTAATCCTTATCTCTTTTCACGTGTTCTCAAAACGAATGTTTTCATTCAATCTACTACTTGAAAACACTATTCGAGAGTAAAGGACACTGAAAAACCTTTACTCGTTTGGAAATCTATTGCAAAAATTGTGATTACAGTGAGGCAAATCACGAAAAAAAGAACCTACCTCTTCACTCCATATATTTTCGACGAGTTAGTATGATTGGTTTGTTCATGAAATTATAGATATTCATTATAAAGAAAGGAACGGCTAGGTCTTTGCAGGAAAGACTTTTACAAATGTGTACATAAACTCACATTTACCACATAAGCTTATACAAAAATACACGAACACACACGAACAAACAAACAAACACACACACACACACACACACACACAGAACGTTGTCTTTGTGTCTGGGCTACACAAATATAGCTTATCTTTGTAAATAATGCACTTCAATATCGCTTAATATAACGGTGTTGTTCTTGTTTCTCGTTCACTCTCTCACATATAACCGCCAGTAATTTTCACTGTCTCAACCGCACATATTTTACCACCATTTTCTTTGATGTTACGTTTATTTCTGCATAATCTGATATTTCTCAAATTCTCATTTTCATTTATCTGCTTCTCTTGAGGAAGATAAAAGTGCATGTCCAATATCTAATATTCGGTCAAAAATCTCATTTAAGTTGAAATACGATTTACTCTGAACTCTCTTGGTATCGTAGAAATCAAGTAAATGTGTCTCATCATATTAGGAATCACTCCAGTCAAGAAAAGTAACAACTTTCCAAATCAAGTGAAAAACTGTCAAATTTACCATCGGACATGAATTCATAAATTCATCATATAAAATATAACACACCTTTTATTACTTTTGCTTACACTATTTCTTAAGACATAAATAAAAGCCAGATTACTGTATGATACTTATATATCTATATCAGGCGTAGTTGTGTGGTATGAAGCTTGCTTTCCATCCAAATGGTTTCAGGTTCAGTCCCACTACGTAGCACATTGGGCCGACCAAAGCCTTGTCAGTAGTTTAGGTAGAGGGAAACTGACAGAAGTTGATCATATATAAATATGTATATGTTTATGCATGTGTGTCTTTGCGTCCGTGTTTGTCCCCGCCTCCATCATCGTTTGACAACGGTCGCTTGTGAGATTAGGTCCCCGTAACTTAGCGGTTCAGCAAAAAGAAAGCGATAGAATAAGTACAAGGCTTACAAAGAATAAGTCCTGGATTCGGTTTCTTTGACTAAAAGCCTTCAACGTGGTGCCCGAGCGTGGCCGCAGCTAAATGGCAGACCAATAAAAGAATAAATAAATAAATAAACATATATATACATACACACACATATATATACACACACACACACTCACTCGCACGCACACACACACACACACACACACACACAC
>NC_068992.1:52915651-52919249 GCF_001194135.2 Octopus bimaculoides
ATATATATATATATATATATATATATATATATATATATATATATATACATATATATACTGCAACCTTAACTCTAACCGAGGCTATAGTACAAGACACTTGACCCAGATGCAACGCAGCGGCACTGATACCGGAACTTATTTCATCGACCCTGAAAGGAAAAAAATGTTAACTCGACTCCAGTAGCATGTAAACTCAGAGCGCAGGGTCGGAAAAAGTGCCGCTAACCTGCCTTCACAATGAATGATATATATTTCAAATTTTGGAACATTCCAGCTATTTCTGCGCGAAGGATTATTCGATTAACTCCTCCAAAGCAATACCAACGCAATCTCAGCGATTAGCCAATGGTGTTTTTTTTAAATATGAATATCTGAAATAAACTCGACCGCTCACACAAAGGAGAATAGTAAAAATAAACCCAACCGCTCTCAAAAATTAAGTAAAAAACAGAAAAAATCATCCCGAGTCCTTGTCATGTATCGGATCAATCCCAAAATCTAATCAGTTCGTACCAGTCACAAGGCCAAACATCCCTTAAAGTTTCATTCGAACCATCTAGCAGTTCTTGCGATATCATGTCCACGGACAAACAAACATGACTGAAACAATACCTCCGCCTTCACTAAGGCGGAGGTAATAAGATTATCTGTCTCTCAACACACATACGCGTGCGCACACACACTCATACACATACATGCATACACACACATACACACATACATAGTTACATAGAATATTTACACATATATTGCTTAAAGAACAGTAATTACTTCACCAATACATTACTACCACTATGACGTCTTGGAAACTTCCGTTTGGTGTTCCAATTGCGTATGGGTACTTATTGAAAACGAACCATCGGAGAACACTTTATTGCATCAATTTACAGAGAACAACTGACCTAAGGTAAATTTGTGTTTATCTTATTTTCTTCCACATTTACCCTGTAGTCCATACCTGTTAATACCAGAAAGTATAGTGGTTATTTAACCATACTACTGGCATCAGACAGCAACATGATAATTTTCGTAAGCTCTAAGCATAGAAGTAGCTGTCGTATATCTCTTTGTACGCCAAGATATAGTATATATATATTAGCGTATGTTCATATATTCATACCTACATATGCACAGACCAAAAACACTTATGTAAGCATGCATGCTTCATATATATGGGAACATGTTTATATATTGCGTGTGTATTTTGAAGTAGCATAATGTAAAAGTTCTGAAATGTGTTTCATAATTATTAGAGAATTATGGTGTAGTGCGTAAATAAATTATATATAATTATATCTAATCATATGATTCGATATTCACAACTCCGTACTGAAATTGGTGTCAAAAATAAATGATCCCAGTTACGCAACGGTTCCTTTTACGAGGCGTGGGAAACATGTTGCTGTAATCCTATTTGGTTTTAACACACTCCTTCACAACAACCATCAATGAAAATAACAGCATTATTTAGTTATTTAAGTAGTTTTCCAATTATATCTTCATTTATAATGTTACTATTATCATCATCTCCACCCCCACCACCACCACCACTACCATCATCATCATCACCATCATCATCATTAGCAGCATTATTATTATTGTACCATCATTATTATTACTTAAATTGTTTTTTGTTTTTGCTGTTGTTGCTGTTGTTATGCATTTTATTAGTATCCGTTCTATTAATGTTTCGCAACAGAAATCCGTAGAGAAATGAAATGGTATTATTACACTAACGTTTTGTTTAAGGTTTTCTATACTAAAACATTAACATATATAATTAGCAATTACGTCATGCCGCGAATTGTTAGAATTACATCAATGATCTATTAACAGAAGAAATGATTTAACTACAAAACTGTCAACAAACATATAACGAAATACAAGATGAGAAAATGTGTTGGTTTTATTACAGAATTCAATAGATTCTCACAACTTAGAAAACAAGTGCTAGAGGCAAGATGAATGCATTGTTTTCTCTCAATCAGGTATCCAGCAATATTTCAATGGTCTGCTATTCAACTTAAGAACATCATAATTGCGTTGCATTAGGTTTATTGAACTTCTCTCTTGGCAGACTTCCCTTGTTTCGTATCTCAACCTGAAGCAGATTATAATGTGTTAAATAATGCACTTGCAGTCTCATTGCACCGAATAGCTTCTTTAAACAAATCTCTCAGTAAAACACAGTCTCTGACTTGAGATAGAGTAATCGAAGATATGCGTTTTTCCTCTCATTCCATTTCACAGTGAAAGTTAATTTTACTTGTACGATGTGCTAGAATTACGTACAATTGGATTTGATGTATCTAAAGAGATTACTGAGATTATTTTAGACTCTTATTCATGCTATCATAATGGTTAAAAGCTGTAGGATCATAGCGAAGGTATGTTTAAGTCTTCGAAACTGAAGGGATAATTAATAAATTGTGACTAGTATAATTATTACAATGAGGTTTAAATGCTATTGTCATAGACAGAAACCAGGCATCGTATAAGCTGTTGACTTCGGGCTGAACTCAGCTGTTTCGAGATCAGGGTAAAATAGGTTTTTGAGGTTTTTAATTAATGTAATTTCAATCAACCGTACCGTTGCCATCACCATCATACCGATCACTGCCCTCACTAATACTGGCATCTCCTGTAAGTTCAATGTTAAGACCTAACCAAAAATACGATACCATTGAAGAATGTAATCGATCCAATGTGGTTATTCGAAATATTAAAAAACAGCATAGAATTACATCTCAAAACACACACACACAAACACGCACGCACACATACACGCATACAAAAATGCACACATGCACATACACACACTCTCTCACACACACGCACACTCACACGCAGTTACAAACACGGGCACAAGCATGTGCGCACGCGCAAGCACACATCCGCTCGCACGGAAGCCCATGCACACACGTTCGCATGCATACACACGCATACACACATAGATAATATACACACGCATACACACGCTAATACGCATGCACACACGCACGCACACACAGACACACACACACACACACATGCACGTACACAGACAAACACACGCATATATACACACACACACGCACATACATACACACACATGCATGCACGCGCATAACCATGCATATACTCGTGTGCACACACACACACACAAAGCGAAGATGACGTAATTTACTAAATGTCGTGTGAAATGAGAAAACTCTTTGACAAACAGAATCAGCTTAATAAGAACACAGGATTAAGTCCCTTTATATATAGTAACAATAAGAATAGATTTAATTTCAAAAACTGTATCATGCGTTTTAATGTATTAAGAGCATAAAGACTATTTATTACTGTAAACAATGTATCTTCCCATTCACAATTTGATCTAAGAAAGTTTGGAACCTGAATTGTTGTACGACGCTGTTAGCCATAACAAGTGTGGCTGTTTTATTAATAATACATCAACGACACAATAGGTTACATTCTAATAATTTCGTATACACATTCCTTTATCCCATGGACATATCTTCAGATTTAATGAGATACAAATAGAGACATAAATAGACACGATACAAATCCCTTTCATCTAAGACATACCTACAGTTTAATATATATATATACA
>NC_068992.1:52919376-52921789 GCF_001194135.2 Octopus bimaculoides
ATGTATATATGGGTAGAGGACGTTACTAATAACATGAAATACGTAAACAACGAAAAAAAGTGGAAAAACAGAAGAAGTTTACACAGAGAAAGGATCCTTCATCAGATGTCGGCTGTCTATCTACTCCTCACTTCGAGCATTCAACGACAATATACGTCTTCAAAGGCAGTTGTTCCCAGAAATTTTGAAATAAAATTTATGATATATGTAGGGTCAAAGTTGGGAACCAAAAAATGACAGTGGAGACATAGAAGTAAACCTAAAACCAGAACGAAAGGGAAATAGTGAACGCTGGGAGAAACGCCTTCTTTTTGTGGGAGGGGGAGAGAAAAGATAGAAGAGAGAAATACGTCCAGTCGTTCGTTTAACTGTCAGTACAAGAAAAGAAAATTGGTCACGTGAGGAAAACAACGATGGACGACGGTCATGTGTGAGCAACAAGCGAGAGAAAAAGAGAAAGAAGGGCGAGAGACAGAGAGATCAAATAGAGAATAACAGAAAAGTCTAAACTATACATGATACAGAAAATCTAAACCATACACGAATGAATCTAATAGATGTATGCTTCGCTTGGCAGAGAGGGCACAGATTTTATTTAGATCCATGATTCCGATCTCGATATTGAAATCGAGGTCAGAAATTTTTAGAGGATGTAAACACATGTTTAAATGTATCCTAAAACATGGGAAGACTCCACTGATACCCGATTGATTGGTAATTTCTTTATAGAGTTTAGGAATATAGGAACATAGTTTCTTCTTTCATTCTATCGATTTCTAATTCGTATCTATATTCACATATTTTTCTATCCAACTATATACTGTTCACACGCCGGACGAAATGATTATTTGTATTTCTTTCGCTTTTCTCTTACTGTGTTCAAATGTCATTGCGATTTACCTTGCCTCTCGTTATTGTAGGGTCGATAAAATTAGTAACAGTCAAGCACTGGGGTTCAAGTAAATTATTAACTCGAAACACACAGAGACACACTCATACATACATACGCACTCACATATATTTTTGAGTGTGTATATATGTGCGTGTGTGTGTGTGTATGTAAATATATATGCGTGTGACTGTGTTCAGGTGTGTTTATATACACGTATTTACCCGTACGTATATGTCTCTCTCTCTCCCCCCCTCTCTCTCTCTCTCTCTCCCTCAACATATGCATATGTGTATGAGTAGATATGCATATATACGCAAAAAGTGTGTTATAGAAAAGGGAGATCAATCAGGGATCACTACAAAGAATTATAGAATGCCATACATTTATGGCCTAACCTAACAATATATTATTCGATTTAAGATGTTCAGGATCTTTAGAACAACCTGAAATTTTCAATGGATGAAACCGCTCGTAATTCTGAGCTATTGAACTTTCCAGTTCCCGCAACCCTCACATAGAAAATGTATTCCAAGCAAAGTTTTCAGAGAAAATAAAACAAAGCATTGTATTTCAGTTACTCGGTGATGTTGTTGTTATTGCTGTTGAGGTTGTTGTTGTAGATTAGGTTCCAGTAGACATTTAAGTGATTAGCCCTACCATCAAAGATGTACAGATATTGCCACTATGCCTTCTTTTCATCGATAGTTTTTAGCATCACTTTGTTTTCCAACCTCTCCTGCATATCCTCCATATTCTTTTTAGATATTAATGTTTAATTTTAATGAGATTTCTTCGATATTCCCAACCAATTGAGTCGCCGTGTAAAATTCTCTTTCTTTGCTGAATAGTCGTTGTTGTTATGGTGATGAATAATTCTGCATTTGTACTTTAAGGTTTATTTTGTACCTTAAATTCTGATCTGATTTTCTCGACATTAAAATTTCATTGACAGAATGACAAAACCACTTAAACATCAAAGTCTCTCTCCCAAAGACGTAAAAACAGATCATTACTAATAGACTACTGTCGTCGTAGAAAATGTATGCCCAGTAGCTAAAAGATTGAAAATCGACTGACTATGTGATCACGACAACAACATATTCAAACATCTTTAATTAGAAAATCAACGGTTATGATTAAAACAATATAACAAAATTTTAAAATGTTGATGGAAAACATACATAATGAAATAACATTAGTACGTGCTTGTTCAAGCATGTGTGGGTGTATATATATATATATTTAAAGTATAATGGTATATTCTTGTGAGAAAAAAGATAGATATTAGTCTTTTGAGACACATACGACATGCTGCAGTGTATCTTGTTCGAAATTTCATCGTCAGTCAGACGAATTTTATGTTCAATATGATTATTCTTCTTAGAAATATCATACGAATATTTAGATATACATAAACATCCACGTACTTAAATGCTTCAATCGGAGGGTAGATGTATGAATAAATTTCATTGGTCATACACACACACGCACACACATACACACACACACGTATATATATAT
>NC_068992.1:52921799-52922901 GCF_001194135.2 Octopus bimaculoides
ATACATACATACATACATACATACATACATACATACATAGGTGGGTGATTAAGTATCTAGGGTGTTGGACTCATGATCATAAGAATGTGCTCCAATTGCTGGACCGAGCGATACGCAATACTTTTGAGCAAAACACTTCATTTCATATTGTTCTAGTCCAGTCAACTGGAAGTCTTGGAGGGGCTAACACCGAACTTTGGTATCAAGAGCTAAATTCGACGTCACTGCGCAGTTCCAAAGGCGCAGTGTGAGGACCATGTACTGCAATAGCTTGTGACTAAGGGTCCACAGCTATTTGACGCCTTGCCAAAACATCTGAGGCTCTCTTCATGGTGTATTGGTAGATGTTTTCAAGACACTACTTGATCTCCTACTATTCAAGGTCCCAGGTGAACTTATATGAAAGAGGGCAACAATACCAAACTTCCTCCTTGAACAAAAGCCAGTGGCATGAGATTGACCATTAAAAAGGTGTTTATACTGGCATTGCACCAGTATGGCCACAGGCTTAGGTCTGAAACGTATAAAAACATAAAAGGATAAAAGAGTTTATATATATAAATACACACACACACATATATGTGTGTGTGTGTGTGTATAAACGTGTAGTGGGTCTAAATTTCATATAAGTGGAAAGACATTTAACGAAAGTCTATGTTATTAAGAACAAATATGTACAAGTATATTGAGGTGGGTCGTTATTTCTAATTATCTAATTAATAAATAAACTTGTTCTCAACGGAAGTAATTACTTTTTTTACAATCAGAAATATAAGTATAGCGGGAGAAATACCAGTTTTTCCTTTGGATTGAAACATAATATAAATTTTAAAAAAAGTGCCAACTAATGATCATTTTAATTAATAACACAAAATGAAGCGAAACAAAAAAAAGAGTTCAATATACCTACATATGAGAAAAATAAGCATATATATGTGTGTGAGTCTGTGTGTGCGCGCGTGTGTGTGTGTGTGTGTATGCAAATATATATACATATAGATATATAGTCAAAGATACATATATAAATACATGGAAATATTATATGTATGTGTTTTATATATGTATATATATATATATATATATATATATAGATAGATAGATA
>NC_068992.1:52922911-52923415 GCF_001194135.2 Octopus bimaculoides
AGATAGATAGATAGATAGATAGATAGATAGATAGATAGATAGATAGATAGATAAATAGATACGTATAGTATGTGTTCCAGGTGGATATGTGAGGGGGCATACATGTGTAAATGCAATAGAAATGAATCTAAACATTCTTATTACGGTGAAGTGGAACGAATAATTGCAAATCCTTGCTAATTTTTATAATTGAAATATATTTTCAGTTAATTACTTATTTTTATTTCTATAAAAATCATTATACGTGCTACCACTACGTAATTAGTTGTTGAATAAAATCACCAAAAGAAAAAAAAAGCATTAGCTGTTTACTTTCATTAACTTGAAAGCGTAGTTTCTCACTAGAAGAACTTGTCTATATTGAAGTTCTTGACCTTGTAATGACCAAAAGACACAACAACTAAAAGAAATAAACAGTATTACAAATACAGCCATAATGAATGAGAAGGTTCTACTTATGAATTAACACACACACACACACACACACACACACACACACACATA
>NC_068992.1:52923439-52924632 GCF_001194135.2 Octopus bimaculoides
ATATATATATATATATATATATATATATATAGGCATGTGTGTGGGTCTGTGTTTCTATATATGTACGAATTGGTATCAAAAATTCCCGGACTAGTTCTGTAGCGCGCCAACAGATGGCAGCACATGGCTGTGTGCGCAGTGAGAGCTAGCTGTGAATTTCATGAGGCAGTGTGCCGAGTGCAACTACTGTATTTACTTCACAAGTTGTGATATGTGTGCTTTTGTAATCACGTGTATTCTGTAGTCTGCGATTTTGTCTTGGGCAGGAGGTTGGAATCAAGTGCCAACGTTAAATTTTGCTTTAAACGGCTACAGAGACATCGAGCATGCTTCGGCAAGATTACTGCGACGAGGCAATGAGTCGTACGCGAGATTTCGAGTGGCACGAGCGCTTCAAAAGCGGAAGATCCTCTCCGGAAGTTGATGAGCGATGTAGAAGACCTGCCACGAGCTTCACCCTATGAAATATAAAGAAAATATCGTCATATTGTGCATGAGGATCGTCGGAGTACAATCAATGCCAATGCTGATGTTGTTGGTCTGTCTTATGGGTCCGTCCAGCCAATCCTAATTTTTGAATTAAACGTGCGATGGGTCTCTGCCAAGTTTGTCCCCCCACCTACTGACCACTGAGCAGAACGAATATCGCGTCGAAATCTGTCAATATATCCCTCTGTATTCCACTAATGATCTATCCTGATATCGAGGATCATCGCGACCATGAAACAGAGCAGCGGTCGTCACACTGAAAGAGTCCTTCATCTCCACGACCAATAAAGGCACGACAGGGCTGCAGCTAAATCAAGAGCATGCTCAGTTGTTGTTTTCCGACATCTACACTATTCTCCATCGAGAATTCTCCGCACTCCCTCCAGTGCCAGACCATCAATCGAGAGATCTACTATGACGTTTGTGGAAGCGTTTGTGGAAGGACTTTCGGCGAAAGCAAGAAAATCTGTTAAACGCGAAAATTTGGATTATTCCCGACGACAATGCATATCACCGACCTCTACTCACTCGTGAGTTTCTTGTCAAAAACAAAATGATATTGCTTCCGCACCTACCCTATTCAACAAATTTACCATCTGAGGCTTCCATCTTTTCTCCAAGATAAGGTAGCTTAAAAGTTATCCCCTTTAACACTGATGTCGAGATCAAGTACGAATCTCAGAAATTCCTCGACTAGCGTACAG
>NC_068992.1:52925047-52926441 GCF_001194135.2 Octopus bimaculoides
ATATATATATATATATATATATACATATATATCATACGTGGTGTTGCAACCAAAAGGTAACAGGAAACGTTCGCTATGGAACGTGCCTTGGATCGGAATTTCATGTGCGCGAAATGAGAATAATACTGAAATTCCCTATTCTACTTTATGAGGTCTTGATTATATAAGCTGTATGATTTATGACTCCAATGAAGCGAACTCAGGGTTTACATACTAAGTAAAATTCTGTGTAATTGTGTACCTTAAGTAATCCTGTATGCTCTCTATTATTCGAAGTTATTAGCCAAAACCTAAATTTTGACACAGTGCAAATACGATACGCAACCTGATTCCAAATAGCTCCTTCTCTACGTTATAAATTTGTGTGTGTGTGTGTATGTGTGTGTGTGTGTGTGTATGTGTGTGTGTGCGTGTATGTGTGTGTGTGTGGACATGCGCTCGCTCGCGATGAAAAAATTTTTTGTATGCTTCCTAGGTATGAATAACAGAAGTACAGGACGCTTTATTTCTTATACGGTTTCTTCAGTCATCTAAAGTCAAATGTCATTTTTAAAGTCACTAAATCTCAGAAAATTTGTGGCCGGAAAATTTTGTCTTTTTCACTGTAAAATACGATTAGTGACAGCAAATGAGAGATTATATTAATGACATTTTATACCGTCTGAAGAACATATATACCGTCTGAAGAACATATATACATAAAACTAACAAATATACTTTATAATAAGTAATCCATAAAACGTGAGATCTACAACTGGCCAGTGCAATAAACGTTCTAAACAATTTTAATTAGACTTATGACTGCGTCTATAAAAGAAAAACATCAGAAATTCAAAATACCTCGTATATACCATACAGGGTATAGAGTACATATTCGTACATTAACTTTAGTCAGAGCCATGATTACGCTCTAAATACACGAACGCGTAGGCATATGAATACATATACATATATATATATATGTATATATATATACATATATACATCTCTCTTTTCTCTCTCTGTCTCTCTCTGTCTCTCTCTCTGTCTCTCTCTGTCTCTCTCTCTCTCTCTCTCTCTCTCTCTCTCTCTCTCTCTCTCTCTCTCTCTCTCTCTCTCTGTATATATATATATATATATATATAATATAGATTTAATCAAAAGATTAAATGTGGTACTTAAAATGTTTGAGACACCAGAATTTAGTAGGGTAAAAACCAAAAACAAAATCAAGAGATTTGGTGAATAAAATTTGAAGAAAACCAACAAAAATTCAATAGGCTATAGCAGTACGTACGTTTCGTACAAGACTTAATTTATTCATGTAGTGAGAACACTACATAAAATGTTCAATGAAAATGTACTCCTTAGCTGCATAATGGAATTTCATTTTAGGAAGTCATTTTGTAGATGTG
>NC_068992.1:52926756-52927406 GCF_001194135.2 Octopus bimaculoides
GTATATATATATATATATATAAATACACTTATACACACACGCATATATAATATATATGCAAGTCTACACACACTCGCACACACACATATCTTTATACTCATGCATAATGCCATAGTAAATACCTATATCTCAAAATAAATATATATTCTTAATTTTTGTTGCTTTTCCAAACTGAGAATGGAGTGAAGGTATTAGATTTAAAATGACGTGCAAAATCTGTTTTGTGGGTCATATTCTTTAATACTCTCTTTTGCAATCGAATTTAACGACAAGGTTCCTTTTACATTTGCAGCACATATGAATGAATTTCAATTAATTATTGTCGTAAAGTCTGTTTAAACAGATGTTACAACACCTAATATATGTTGTATTATCCCTATGTAAGCAATCAATAAAAACAAAAAAAAACTGGTTTATACTTACTACAATGAAAACCACGTTATAATATATTTAATTACTGCCTTGTGTTTTGGACATAAACGCTCAGACACATACAGCAATGATTATATGAATCATAAAACAGTATCAGATGGAATAGAGATACTATCAAAATACCAGTGGGAATTGTAAGATAGATATATCTTCGGATGGTTCTCCCCCCCCTTTCTCTCTCTCTCCTCCCTCTTTCTCTCGCTATTTATATATATATA
>NC_068992.1:52927819-52930758 GCF_001194135.2 Octopus bimaculoides
TATATATATATGTCTCCGCTTACAAAATTGCCCTTAAAACGGTATAGTCACATCAAGACTATAGTAGATGGCACATGCCAATGCGTCCGCTCAGTACTATCAAACACAAACCAGTTAGTATCGTATTTAATATCTTAGCCTCTCACTAATATTGCATAAATATGTGTAGATATATGGGGACGTGTTTGTAAGTGCGGGTGTCTGTATTTATGTGCGTGTGTGTGCATAGACACTCCTATATTCCTACATGCATGCATGTATAACCACGCATTTTCCAACTCATATACATAGTGCACATTTATACAATTCCATCTATTTCATTAGGAGCAACAGTTAAATAAGTAACGACGCTGAGGAAAAAAAACGTACATGAATGACATAAAATCAACTTATTAATAAAATTACGAGAGTTTTCTTGGAGAGACTAAATATATCAGGGAACATCAAAGCTAGAACACTTATACAGTGTATAGGTAAATGTATTTTATTTGATATGGCTTATTAGATTTCTTAGGTTAAACTCCAGTAAGTGGTTCGTTGTATGCTTTTATACTTGTATATTGAAGAATAATATAGAACTTTAGAGCTGCTATATGAGATTAATTTTGCATGATCGCATAAGATAACAGAAGATCAATGTTTAAAAAATAACGGAAAAGAAAATTAATTTCTAGTGATTTGTTATCACCCAAGTGAATGAATGCCCCCTTCAATAAAGTAAATATCTCAAGGAATTATGCGTAGACACTTTCGTAACTTGATGAAACCTTTAAAACTAATTTAATCACTATATAGGCTGGTACCAATTTGTTTGAATAATTTAATACGATATATCAAATTACTAAATATAGATATAGTACTTCTTTACCACTGAGTCTTTTTCACTAAAAACTCTAGAAAGACGTTAAATTTTTTAGAGTTATTTTTGTACTATTTTATACATATTCTTTCTACATATAGTTGAAGCGCCTTAATTTCAGGGGAAAAATTGAACTTGTTCTTGATATCCTTATCTCATTGATATAGTGATAAACATAATGACTATAATGATTTAAGGTATTAGTTTACTGAATAACAACTCCCACTAAATTACATGTGTAGCATGAGGATGGTTCTTTTAGATCAATCTTCATCGCTCAGTTTTTGCATTATCAGTGATACGCCCCATTTTTGTTGATAAGGAAAATTTCATAAAGTTTAGATTTGCAAATAATGCTGTTATCCTTTGGCCGGATACTGGTTCTCGGCAAATGGAATGTAGCTAACCTATGGAGGAGTATGATGCATATTTACAAAAATTCCTGGATAATTTTAGATTTACATTTCTTTCATCTCATTGTGGAGATCCTCCTAGCTTTGGTTACTACCATACAACTACGCTAACCTTACGACCGCTTAACTTACGACCGCTTACCCTACGACCACTTAACTTGTTTTCGAAAACAGGTTTAAAAAAGACTCGATATTCAGACGATGTAATGCGAACTACACATAAATCGAAACACTTATTTTATACCAGTGATAATGCATGCGTAGATATATGCCAAATTGTCTGTATTTAAGCTGGAAATTCATAGAATATGCGCAAGGCAGTGACATACGAAACAAGTCGAATACTAAGGCAAAATTGTTAAATCGCAGAGTATCATGCATACATTTTTATAAGATTAAATCTCTTTAGAAAACTATTCTACCTTGAAAATTATTGAATTATTGATCACCGAATTAAGAATAGGTTAATTATTTTTACACCTAATTCTCTTAATTATTTTTTGGACAGCACATTGCTCACCGTAGAATCAAATTTATTGTGTACATACAGTAGTTACGAGTAGAAACAAATAGCTGGATTGAACAATAAATATGCTGCATCTCACGAACAAACTGTTGTTAGAAAGATTAATTATTTTCAATGTGTCACTTCATATTGTAAGCTACCAATCAGGGCCCAGGATCATCATAAGACACACCTTGAAAACAAAAGCGAGTTAATCATTATTGTACAAGAAGTTGCATTTTAAGTTGAGCTATATATTTGTTCTATTTGTGCATGTATTCGACACCCATTTAAAAAGAATATACTAAATTTTACGTGTTAATTGTTCATATATAGCTTAAAACGACTAGATTTTTTTCTTTATATATTACAAATTCATAGCTTCAAATATTCAATAGTTTACTAGTATTCCCATGGCGTATAAAGTTTAGATAATCTGCCTCGTTGAAACACTGAATTTGCTCTTTTGCCTGGCTACAAGCCACGACAAAGTCGCCAGTCTATGGTCTATGCTGCGAAAGAAGGCTATACGAACTTTTCTTAACTATTTCTTCTTATCGCAAAATAAAATAAGATAAATAATATAATAATGTAATAAATATGTCAAATCTGGATGATTTTTATTACTCTTAATTAATGTGTTATATTTTAAATATTCTTCGTCTAATATCCAATTCTTTCAATCAGGAGAGCAACTTAAACTTTAAAAAGACATTGAAGAAATAAAGCCAGCTACATCAACCCCTGTAGTTACAGATTTTGATTACTTCAATTAACCTGATTCTTCTACGATAACTTCTAAGTTTTATTTTTTCTCTCTCCCTTTGTCACTCTCATCATTTTTATTCATCTCTGTTCTCCATCAGTTTGATACATCACCAATTTTAAGTCTTAAAAATAAGAAAAACAAGAAGCTGTCTTGAAAATTCTTCAAGTGGAAATGAAAATATCTCCACAGAATAAATTTATTCGTCAATAATTTGCTAGAAAAGATATAAAAGAAATCTTTATCATGTATAATTTAAATAAACCTGAAGGGAAAAAATATTACATTGCACTGGTTTTTCGTTTATTTGTCATTTATGAAAGTATTATTACACTTACTATAGCTGTGTGTGTGTGCTTTAAATATGTATGTACGTATGTATATATATATATATAT
>NC_068992.1:52931096-52940001 GCF_001194135.2 Octopus bimaculoides
GTGTGTGTGTGTGTGTGTGTGTGTGTGTGTGTGTGTGTGTGTGTGTGTGTGTGTGTGTGTGTGTGTGTGTGTGTGTGTGTGTGTGTGCGTGTTGTACTATACATCGTAAGCAAGCAATTAAGCATATACAGTCGTTGATGGAGAAATTAGCAATTTAATTGGCAATGACACCAAAGAGAGACTGATGAAACAAGTCCGCAGAACACTGAAATGCGTGTGTGTAAGTGGGGTGCGTGCATGTGTGCGTGCGAGTGTGTGTGTGTGTCCGTATGTGTATGTGTGTTTATGCACCCATATATATATTTATATAAATATATAAATATATGTACATATATATGTCGGTGTGGATGCATGTATATATGTAATAGGCGATTACCAACCGCATGGTTCTGGGTTCAGTCCCACCGTGCGGCACCATGGGCAAGTGTCTTCTACTATAACCTAGGGCCGTGCAAACCTTGTGAGTGGATTTGGCAGACGGAAAGTAAAAGAAGCCTGTCGTGTATATATGTGTGTGTGTGTACATGTGCGTGTGTGTGCGTGTGTGTATGCTTGTCTGTATATGTTTGTATGTCTCCGTAACTTATCGCTCAGCGAAAGAGACCGATAAAATAAGTACTACGCTTACACAGAATAAGTCCTGGGGTTGATTTGTTCGACTAAAAGGCGGTGCTCCAGCATGGCTGCAGTCAAATATATGCAAAAGTAAAAGAAAATATATATACAGAATGCAATGGGTAAATTGTTCCCATTTTGTATCTTCAAATTTGCGTATGCGCATTGTTTGTTTTTAATTTGGCTGACTACACAATATAGTAGGATCCATTGGGCACTGTCTGTGATAAAACACTACCATGACGCAATTCATTCTGCCATAAATTTGGAAACGACATGCGGTACTGGTGTATAATCGCGTGGGAATATTCAATAAAAACATGTACAAATATCAAGCTTACAAAGAATAAGTCATGGGGTCAATTTCTTCGACTAAAAGCCGATGCAGCAGCACGGCGGCAATCATATGACTGAAACAAGTAAACGAATATATATATTCTTGTACATATATATATGCGTATGTGTGTCTGTCTGTGCATACATTTTTGCAGTAATGCACACGGTTTTATTCTGGTAATTATGAAATAATGAATTGCGCATTATAATAACTACTACACGATTTGTCATTTTTTGCTTCGTGATTTCTGTAAATTATATTTATTAGAGGCAAGACACATTATATATCACACATGTATTTAATAATCTCCGCAACGGAATAAATGCTACTCAATCCTATTCACAATATGATATTTGATATCAACATTTTTGTCATGGACAAATTAAGTAATTATCGTCGTACTAATTTAAAATTGTATGGATGGGAGCAGCATAAAAGCTTGCCCTATGAAGAGTAACTCAACTTTGTATTAACCCTGTATTATCAATCTTAATATGTTAATTATACTTTTGAAATATTTATCAAGTAACACTTTCATATGAATACATTATGCTAAATATATGAGCAGTTTTGAGTGCTTATATTTCTGAATTGTTTGTTGTTAAATTCAGGTGACGGAGACCCTGCTCTAATTGAAATAACTTTTATAAATCTTAAATATTCAGATATTTCCACTTCCTCTAATTTTGGAGAATCATTCTGACTAAATAGAAATGTCCTGTCGGCTTCTTTAGTGATTGATTGATTCTTCAAAATTATTCCCTACACATTTATAGATTTGTTAATTATGTCAACGTCAATTTGGTGCTTGTGAACATTATGCAAATTCAGATAGCTAATAGGGCACAACCTAACATGATTTGGTATGCAACGAATACCGTGTTTCTTTCTTACACATTGGCAGCACCCCGTAATGGAACCTATTCAGGATAGTTGCCGATCTACCGGCAGTTTACAACTTAATAGAAATGTATCACTTTGTTATAGTGTTTTACTATCTTTATATGCATATCATCAATATTCTAATATTATGTACCAGATGCGCACTGGGATTAATCTCTTCGACTGGCCCACTACCCAAAAAGTTCCGGCCTTGTGCCTAAAGTAGAAAAGAATATCGTAATGTTATGAGCGTTGCCTTTCTTTTGAAGACTATAATGAGAAAGTAAAATCATATTAAAGCAAATCTAATAATCTATTTGTTTATGTGCTTGTGTATGTATATACATGAGTACGATATATACTCCCACAAACTCACACCGTCACAGATACACAGACTAATATATATTTTCCAAAACAACAACATTGCTTTCATTTTAATTTTCGGTAAATGTAATTCAAAAGTTTACTATCTACTAGTCTTAGGATAACCTCAAAAATAAAATAATATGACATAAAACATAAAAGTAAATACTTTACAACTGTGAAGAGAGTTAGTATATTGGTTCTAAACGATAAACATTTTAAAACGTACAGAAGCTTCCTTTCTTTGTTATGCTTGTTATTGACAAAAACAAATAACAAAAAAAAAAAACAGAAACGGAAACTTGTTTAGGTTATCAAGGAGGTCACCTATCATAAACTCCATAAATAATAAATGAACGCTTTCACAACGTACAGCTTCTCCTGAAATATCTCTTATTGGGAGGAAACATAAATTAAAGGTCATGAACCAGGACAAAATTTACGGGAAAGAAAGAGTTTTCAGTTATTAGATTATTTTCATATATCAAGTGTAAAAATTTTTCTCGAAATGTTTATAAAGCTTATTTATAAATAGAAAATCTATTTAAAAAAAAAGTTACTATCTTCCTTTTCATTTCATGACACCTGAAAATATAAATATACGGTGATATCATTGTTATCTTTTATTGCTATTCCAAGGTAGATATTACTATACAATATTGATTCTATTGCAAAATTGAGAAAACAAAGTAATGTTCAAGAAATTTTATTACAGCTTTATTGCCACCTTTTTTTTTCTGCAATTACTCTTCTCTTTGATATTTGTAGCCCCCACATACATGTACACGAATATATATATATATTCATGTTTGTATATCTATAATTTTTAAAGTTATTTTAGTTTTCAATCACAGTTTTTGTAAGTAAATTTAATTTGCGATAACATATATAAAGCGTGTGTGAAAACCTCAATCTTCCATCTGCCACTGATAACACCCGTAGCAAGCAGGGCTGTCAGACACAAAAATAACATCAAGAGACAGGAATATTTATTTCTTAAGACAGTATTGGTCAGCCCTTTTGAACTTCACTTCTTACTCTCTATCGGTATCTATATGTGTTTATGTTGTATACACACACACACACCCACGGACACACACAAACACGCATATATATTTATATATATATATATATATATACCGCATTCTGTGCGTAGGTGTTTATGCTTGTTCAAATGTATATGTATGTCCGTTATCGCGAATGTATAGTTGTAACGTTAGGTGAAAGGAAAAATATATAATAACTGATAAAATCTATAAACTTTGGAATTACAAGGGGAGTGGGCAGCGTGGGGTGAACAAATAAATTATTATTGCAAAGATTAAAGAGGCTCCTGTCTTTTACATGTGTATGTAAGCATAAGTATGTCTATGTTCGGATAAATAAATATATATACTTATCTGCGTATGTAATACACATTACATACATTGTACAGATATTTCACATAATATTTACAAATATACAACACTAATATATATATATATATATGTATATATATATATATATATATATATATATATATATATACATGTATCTATGTATGTATATACATATATGTATTTTTATAGATCGTGTGAAGGCGTATGTCTCTGTGGGTGGAGTGTCGGGCTCAGAATCGTAAGGTAGTGTGTTCGCTTTCCTGACCGGGCTGTGCTGTGTGTTCTTCAGCAAGACACTTTATTTCACGTTGTTCCAATTCACCTAACCGTAGAAACAATTTGTGACGTCATCGTATCCAAGCTATATTGGCGTTTGCCTTTTCCTCAGATACCTTCTGTGGCAGGCAGGAAGGAGGCTGGTATGCATGGGCGTATGTCCGCATTTTCGCCTAGGTGGGGAACTTTAAATGTGCAATTCTGTGCTTATTCAATTCGGAAGGGAGTCTTTACCCTTTATATATACATACATACATACATACATACAAACATATATACATATATATATATATATATATATATATATATATATATATATATATATATATATATATATATATATATATATATATGTGTGTGTGTGTGTGTGTGTGTGTGTGTGTATGTATATATATATACATTCGTAGTTTCGTACCTTTTCGTTTTGGGATTGTAGTAAAAATATTTGGTACGTCTTCAATATATAGTGTTCTTTATACAAATTCAAATCTATAAAGGACTCATATATGTATGTCTTGTCTTATGAGGTTATCATTAAATGTTGGCTCGTAGTTATATTCAGATATAAACTGCTACGGTTCTAAAGAAGGGTTTTACTGGATTAAGTGGATGATTGGGGTTGCAGAACAGACCTTCGTGAACTGTAAAAATAACTCTGACATCATCGACAAAATGGTATGATCCTATAAACAATTCTTTACTTCCTTTTAATACTCACCGTACTATATGAATGACTGAAACACACATCTACAAGAAATATTTAGTATATAAAGTAACGCTTATAGGAAATTTGAAAGTTGAGTATTGTTTAGCTACAGGACAATTATACTTGAAGAAACGTGGTCCACATTTTAGATCCATATCGTAATTCTTTTTTATTGATGTTTCTGTGTATCCCAGATTTCATTAAATACTACACCTTTTGATAAGACATTCCGGTGCGGTATGAAGAGGAGATTCGGCTGGTATTAAAAGACCAAGCAATCATGGTTACGACTGTTGCTGTTAACAGCAATCTTGTTGACGTTACTCACATTTCATTATTCCTTCCGTTTTATATTTTGAAAATACTTTCTTCTGAACTTTCCTAAATATATATAGTCCTTCTTCTAGAGATAAAATACCTGCTTTGTCTAAAAAGTTCCGTGATCATGGAGATTTAGCCTTGCAGCTCATGTTTAGAGGCCTCTTTACATTCGTATACACACACTAACCAACGCTTGCATACCTAGGTCTGATCAATAAGTATCCGGACTGTTGCCATAGTAACGAAGCTAAAGCGCGCAAAGTGAAGCCGCTTAGCAAAGGTTGTCCTTGACCTTTGCTGTGCATCCAAACTAAGTTTTAACGGTCTAGCTCACCTCTGCTGTCACAGCAGTGCTTGGAAGGAACGTGCGTAGCGTGTGACGTCGCATTGACCATGGCACAGAAAGTTGTCATCGCGATACCTGCTCAGAGTCCTACGCAAAGTGTTTGGAGAGGAGTGTATGAACCACACACAAGTGTACGAGTGGTTCAAACGTTTCTAAGATGGCCGAAAAATGTCGATATTGACGAACATTCCAGGAGACCTGCTACCAGCAGAAATGAGAATAGGTGAGTATATTGACATGTTCGTGACCAAGCGTTTTCACACAAATTGCGTAACAGGAAGACCGGATTACATACATTCGTGATGATACAAAATTGAACCAACTCTGTAGATCAGGACCAATTATATTCGGAGTTGAAAAGGCAATACGCCGATGGGCCAGAGATAGGATTGTGCCAATGAGCGATTCTATGTCGATTTCCGACTCCTGTCTAGTATAGTTACCATGATTATTGCTGCGCAGATAAACATTTACATTTTTTGTAACGGTTAGAACTCTGTACTCCAGATGTTGACAAGACTAATCTGACCTCAAGGATTTAGTGCAGATTTGCCTGAAAATGTCTAGGATGCGCTGAGATATTTCAAGCGTATGTGTTCCCCCTCTGTATTATAGCCAACATGAATAAACATCCATTTTTATTCTCTTTCAGATATATAACTTTGATTTAGAATTGTACCTCATAAAAATAAAATATACTGAGTTGAAGCCATATATATACACACCTGTAACAATATTGCTACCTTTCATTTCTGCATAGTTGAAAAACAAATCAGCATTCTCGGCCATTATTTCCATCAACATTATTTTCTTCTGTTGACAGAACCAGCTTTATTTTGATAACAACTAAAAGCAAGATGACAGTAAATACACACATGCAAACATTAAAGAAATTGAATGTTTGTTCTCACTTTCAGGAAAACAAAACAAAAACGTATTACATTTTATCTTTAATAGCTTTTCAATATTTTGATGTGACTGAAAATTATTGATTTTCCTGAGGTTGAAGAATGTACGTAGACCTGCATGTATGCGTGCGCCGTATGTATTTACTCCCTCGCATGTACACGCGCGCACACAAACATATATATCAAGGCACAAAGTAACAAGTCCATTAGATCTCATGTTATAGTTTTCATTTGACAGATGTTCCCACAGGTGAATTAGAACATGAAACAATATTGTTCCTCAGTTGATCATACAGGCAGTTGCGCCTTAATATTATATTTTGACTGATAATAAAAATGAACGCTTTCGACACTTTGTGAATTTTAAGATATTCCATTTAATAAAAAAAACTATGTATCTGATTAGAAATATTGGTTTTAGGAGATGAGATCGATGGAATCAATTTGTACTTACTTTACGGAGATATTTAAATGGAAAGGATATTCGAATTCGATATCATTAAAAGAATGAGCACTGTTCCTTCGTAAATGATGTCTCAGGGTGGTCGGATTTATTCTTTGTAAGCCTAGCACTTATTCTATCCTTTTCGTTTGCTGAAACGCTAATTTACGAGAACGCAAATACACCAACATCGGTTGTCAAGCGATTGTGAGGAGAAAACCTCAGACACAAACATATATATATATATATATATATATGTGGTTCAAATTTACAGAAAAAAAAGCAAAAGACGAAGACAGGTGTATAAACAACAAGCAGGTGTATTAGGTTGGTGCTCGGGAAGTTGAGAAAGTCTTTTACGTTTCGACCTTACGCTCTCTAACAGAACGGTACAAGAGAAAATAAACAGAGAGAGAAAAAAAAACTTTGGGAGTTAGCGGTCAATCATGGCGACTGATATATATATATGTATGTATGTATGTATGTATGTATACGACATGCTTTCGTCAGTTTCCGTCTAGCAATTCCACTCACAAGGCTTTGGTCGGCCTGAGACTATATTCGAGGACAGTTTCCCAATGTGCATCTGGTGGGACTGAATTCGGTACCATGTGGATGGGAAGCAAGCTTCTTACCACACAGCCAGCTCTACTGTTATATTACAAGTACAAATGTTAGCAAATTATAAAAAGTGGGGAAATAACCAAAACTGTACGACGTGACCGAGTGTCATATTTGATTATGAAAATGATAGTTTTATATTACAAAGTGAAATGATACAGGAATCAATGAGTTACTATTAGTGGACTACAAATTGAAATGGAATGGACAACAGGGACACACATTGGCACAGGGAGGTATCTCTTCTCAGTATTTATTACTGCAAGTATGATAACCCCTGCCCCACAGCGCTGAAGTATTTGTTTATGCTTTGAAATTTCCGTGGTTCGTCATATATATTTATCTATGTGTGTGCATGTATGTGTGTGCGCACATGCGTGCAGAATAGCCATGAATGCAAGAAATACTCCAAAAACACACAATGATAAAAAGCAGCAGACAATCCAAATTAATGAAATGTATACTAAAACAAGCCAAACTCCACAATTGGATGAAGCCGTAAGTTTCAATCTGACAGAGTAATAGTTTAAACAGACATAACTCTGTACAGTAAAACAATAAATTCACGTAAGCGTCTGAAAACGTAATCTCTGTAATAACCTGCTCAGGATGTGGAGGAAATAACATTGGACAAACAAAAGAAGCTTTACGTGAACGAATGACAATGCGTCGCAAAATATCGAAACATGGAGGCATATGACTCAATGAACATCCGAACTTTATGATTTCTTCTTCTAGAGTGAGTAATAATAAAGGCCAATGACAACGCATTTATAAAGTAACGTTATTCATTGTAAAATAGCAAATAAGTCTTAGCTGGGAGATAAAAACAACCACCACCAAAAGAATTGCAACGCATACTGGGTCCACCACTACTGCTATTGCTAGGTTGCAGATGTAAAACTGCTATAAAACAACAGCGCTACTACTAGCTAGATTACATTGTGAGTTAAACTATAGGGAAGCATTACTGTTACAGCTACAACCACCACCAATAATACTGCAGCAAGTACTAGTTTACCATCTGTCTCCTTGAATGTTTATTATTAATTCATTTCTGTCAAGTAGCAACACACGGAAGGACACGAATTTCAGCATCATGTGAATTTCACAAATTATTTAAACTTTCAGAATTGATATTATAAAAGTTGAATCTAATTTTTTTTTTCAGTTTCTTTTTTTTTTTTTTTTTTTTTTTTTTTTACAGTTTTCCTTTCCGTTTTACTCCAGCTTAAGGAGGTTGTCTCGAAGGACCGAAACGCGAATAAACCTTCTTATTTTCCCATGATCAATTACTCTAAGCATTTTCATCTTCGTATTTCTCATATATATATATATATATGCGTGTGTGTATGTGTGTGTGTGTGTTCGTGTGTCTGTATGGGTGTGTGCGTTTGTGTGTGTGCATACATATTTGTATGTGTATATATATATATATATATACATGTATGTATGTATATATATATATACATATATAATATTTATAATATGTATATAGGCGTAGGAGTGGCTGTCTGGTAAGTAGCTTGCTTACCAACCACATGGTCCCGGAGTCAGTTCCACTGCGTGGTACCTTGGGTAGGTGTCTCCTACTATAGCCTCGGGCCGACCAAACCTTGTGAATGAATTTGGTAGACGGAAACTGAAAGAAGCCCGTCATATATATATGCATGTGTATATACATATATATATATGTGTGTGTGTGTGCG
>NC_068992.1:52940148-52947377 GCF_001194135.2 Octopus bimaculoides
GTGTGTTTGTGTGTGTATGTGTTTGTGTGTGTGTGTGTGCGCGTATGTGTGTGTGTGTGCGTGTGCGTGCGTGTGTGTGTGTTTGCATGTGTATATGTGTGTCTGTGTTTATCCCCCCAACATCGCTTGACAACCGATGCTGGAGTGTTTACGTCCCCGTAACTTACCGGTTCGGCAAAAAACAGCGATAGAATAAGTATTGGCTTACAAAGAATAAGTTTTGGGGTTGATTTGCACGACTAAATGTGGTGCTCCAGCATGGCCACAGTCAAATGACTGAAACAAGTAAAATAGTAAAAGAGATATGAACAAACAATTCATTGAATTTAAGTGAACAATATAAATCTCTATTTTTGTTGTAGCGATATTACATTTTCAAAATGTTTCACATCAACATTCTATTTTTTTCTCACGCCATATTTATTCTCTGGTTGTGTTTGAAATATTTGAAATCTCTCTTTAGTTTTCTGCAAAACACATTCTGTTAATAGTTATTCTTTCCTTTCCTGTTGTGTTTGAATAACTTTTTTCTTTGCTTACATTGTTCCCAGGTTAAATCTCAAACTTTTGTATAGTGTGAATTTTTGTTATAATTGTAACACAGGTATATATATATGCGAATATAACAACCTCTGCTTTTTATATTTCCTTTATAATATCAAGTTATTTATATAACTTTTTGTCTTCTTCTATTGGACATAACATTTTTTTTTACCTTAACTTGTCATTAACTCATGTTTATTTTCATGCTTGTAGTCAGTTTAAATGTATCATACAATATTTCAGTTATCAATATTATTTGTGCAGTGGGATTTTTAATGATTTTGTTTTTCAGTGCGCCATTAAAATTTTATGTCTGTATTTTCCTTATAATGTGGATGTATTGCCTCTTACTTCATACAGTGTGTATTTGTTGGTCCTTTATGCAAATCAGCAAACTAAGAATTATATCCATTGGAATCTGAACGAACGAGAGTCGCATAAAAATGGAACCAAAAATATAGTGTATTAAGCGTTTTTATCGATAGAGATAATGTTAAATATATGACCAATTCTATATTGATATTCTTAAGCTATATGTTCGATTAATCTTATTATCTGTACAACATGATAGACATGTAAACATTTAGTAAGGTAGGGTAATTGTAATATATTGATATCGTTTCTAAACCAGATAATAAACATCAGTACTAGTATCTGCACCTCTAAGTATACAGTAATGACATTTGCAATTGAAAATAAGTGAATTAACAAGATTAGATATAAATACTAAGAAGTATTGACAACATTTACAACAAAATACCATTTGCAACTGCTAGTGGCAAATGTCATAATTGTAAACTTATTAGTTATAAAGATGCTAGTGTTGATATTTATTACTATACTTTTATCATCTCATTGTTTTGCAAGTATTAATATGACATTTTAATAAAACGGCTTCATAGCGTTTCCGTCTGCCAATTATACTCGCAGAGTATAGGTTGACTTCAGGCTACTCTGTCAGAGATTTGCTGAAGGCATCAATTAGTGCGATAGAACAGAAGACCATGTGCTTATTAAACGAACTCTGCATCCACACGAATATAAACAATATTATGAAAATATTATGAATAATATTGTTATTGAATTCTTTGAAAATATGTTGAATACATGTGTCGAATTTGACGATGTAAACAATTAAGTGTTTGTTATATTCAGCTAATAACTTAAAATCTTTGACATGCAGCAGATGTTTGATTGTGACACATTGTATTATATCTACATACGATATGTTCATGAATATCAACATTTCGTTTCCACGTTACATGTTTTATGTAACTGCTCATTATTGAAGCAAAATTCACCCGAGATAATTTATCCAGAATTAATTTCCAAGTAATGAGCTTTTACTCAAAATACATTGTATTCTTGAACCGTCTTTACTTACGTCATATAACTGATGTTTGCACGTTTATGAAGGCTTACAGCATCCTTTAGCGTCTTTAGACATTCATTATTGGAAGAGTAAATTTTCTACTTTGTAATATGATTGTGATATTTCTATATTAGAAAGACAAATTACTGCTGTAGTTCTTAATGATTGATATTTATGTAAAACTTGTAGTGTTGTATTTGTTTATATTTAACCTCAAGACCACGGTGATTTTAATATGTTTAATGAATAATTTGTATAAATTACTCCTCAGTAAACATTGTTTGAAAAAGTCATTATCCTTGACCAATCTGTATTTTACATATTGTCACTCATAAAAGACTGATTGTGGAAAATTTATTTTTCAAAACGTTTGTTTTTGAGACTAATAATTAATATTAGAACACTAAAGTGCGGTATGAGGATGAATTGGGTTCTTTTTCTTACAGGTCCTGCGATCACATACAAATTCAATTGCTGATTACCGTGCTTTTTTCGTCCTTGCATATGTCATTAAGATTTTCCTCCGGTCTTTACCCGTAAATATCTAAATATCTATGATACAACTTCATAGGAAACAGTTATTTTAGCTGGAAATTTTGCATTTTCTTTTTATGAGAGCTTTCCAGTTGTTTAGACTTTGCTATATCTGCATTATTTCTTCAATTGTTATTTTCCCCATAAATATTCTACTGTTGTGACCATTGCATTTAGCATTAATGATAGGGGGCGATCTATCCATTGTTCACACTCCAACGTAACGGCTTGCTACTCTGGGCGATGTTTTGATGGCTATTTTGTTTTTAATCTGTTCTTGTTGTTCATTGCAAAATCATTTTCAGCTGAATATCAAATATTAAAAAATAAATCAATAAAAGCACAAACCTTTTGCTATAGCAACGAATTCTGTGATATAGTGCAGATCGTATATGGTAGATTGTCCTTCATATTGTTTTACGTTTTCTCATGCATTCGTTCTTCTGTTATTTGATATTTCTTTTATATTCCCCGCTGTTTGTTTTTAACACTGGGTTTCCGTGACTTTGTTGATGTTATTAAGAAGCGCAAATCTTTCATTGTGTTTTTACGTTAGTTTTCAAGAGATTTGCTTGTGTTCATACGAGAGGTAGTGATGACGTACCGATGTTCCTATACGAATGATACACGCACGCCATAAATTTAATATTTTATCATCGTTGTTATTGTTCTTTATATCTGTTTATAATTTAATGGGCATGTTTTCATTTATTATTATTATTATTATCATTATTATTATTATTATTATTATTGTTCAGTAGTTTTATTTTTATAACGTGCTTTCACTTCACTACCGAGCGCAGCTCTGTGTGCCTTGGGTATATGCTGTGGTTTGCTGTGATGCTCTTATGGTTACTGTACTGAAAGTGTTTTGCGTAGGATGTGTGCAGTGCCCAGTAGTGCAATTTTCTGTATGTTATATATATATGTGTAAGTCCTGGTGTTTTCGTTATGTATTTGTCTGAATATTTTTTTTATTATAACTAAGGCACCTACTATGATAGGAATTGTTTCTGTTTTTAGATTCCACATTCGAGTTACCTCTATTTCCAGGTCTTTGTATTTTGAAAGTTTCTCCATTTCTTTTAGGGAAACGTTGTCATCTGCTTGTATTGATACATCAATTAGAAAGCATTTTTTCCCTTCATGATCTTTGACAACTATATCTGGTCTATTTGCCTTAATTTCTCTATCTGTGTGTATTGGCATATCCCAGAGTATGGTTGCTTTCTCGTTTTCTGTGATCTTTTCTGGCGTGTGTTTATACCATCTTTTTTCTGTTGTTATTCCATAGTGTTGGCATAGCTTCCAGTGTATATAAGTCTCAGCTCTGTCATGTCTGTGAATATATTTCTTCTTAGCCTTAATTATTATTATTGTTATTATTATTATTATTATTATTATTATTATTATTATTATTATTATTATTATTATTATTATTATTATTATTATTATTATTATAGTTATCATTATTATAATATAAATCCACGAGCTGGCAGAATCGTTAAGCACACCGGGAAAAATGCCTGGCAGCATTTCGCCCGTCTTCCCGTTCTCAGTTCAAATGAACCGAGATCAACTTTGCTTTTCATCCTTACATACTACTACTACTACTACTACTACTACTACTACTACTACTACTACTACTACTACTACTACTACTACTACTACTTATCTCTCTTGCGGCTGTTTTTCAAGGCACATGGTGTACACACTCCAATGTTCATTTTCTTGGAGTCAGATATAGAGGACAGATATAGAGGACAGATATAGAGGACAGATATAGAATTATATATAGATATATATAATTCTATTATATTCTTATTCCGTTCAAAGTCTACAATAGGCGGCTGAGGAAATATCTGTTTGAAACGAGGATAGTTTTTCGCCACATGCTGGTAACTTTCAGGCATCATTTTTAAAATGCCAGCGAAATTTCGCTGCCAGTTAATCACTAAAGGAATTCTGTCATCTGTTATATTGTGTTTGCTAAAATTATGCGTGAAGGTTTGACTATCTTTGCCACTCTTAGCAATTTCATTGGCTATTTCCTTGAATCGGGATTCACTGTAACCGTGTTTGACATAATGATGTACAAAAGCATTTGCATGTTTCCAGTAATCCCCTATGTCAGAACAAATCCGTTTTATCTTCAGCAATTAGGATTTCAGATTTGACGGAATAATATTATGTGGATGATCGGAGCGGCGGTGGAGATAAATGTGGGATGACGTGGGCTTGTAAAAAACTCTGTCACTATTCTGCCTCCAGAAAACTAACCTTTTGTGTCCACAAATTCAACACTAGTTTTTGAAAAACTAGACTTAAATAGGTTCATACATTCCACAATCCAAGAATGCGGGATCATATCGCACGCCTTAATATAATCGATCGAAGACAAGGTTAAGTTAATTTTCCCTTTCTGGCAAGATCTAAGTACAGTTTTGTCTACCAGCATTTGACCTTGGTAGCTCTGCAATTACGCATGCAACCCTTCTGCTCATGTGGCAGGACTCTAATTATTATTATTATTATTATTATTATTATTATTATTATTATTATTATTATTATTATTATTGAAAGAGGGACGCATGCCATCGAAGTCACACTGGGGTAAAACATGCGAATGTCCAATATACGAATCATCACTACCCGTCTGATAAGGGTACACCAGGCACATGCATCTTATGATCTGTTGATCTTATATCAAGATAAACTGCACCAGAACATTTATTATTATTATTATTATTATTATTATTATTATTATTATTATTATTATTATTATTATGATTATTATTAGCACTTTCGGCGTACTAAGAGCAAATACGTCTCCACATAAGAAAATTACATCGTTCATAATACATTACCTCCTCTTAGACACACCTGTATGAAGATTGGTCGAAATAAGCAAGATGCTGCAACAAAGTAGTAATTGGGGCTTAAAGGGTCCGAATGGGTTGGGAATATTATTTTCAGCTGAACGCTTTCCAGAGGAAATTTTTGCGACTGTTTTATGGAATGCTCCACCTGGATCTGCACATTTTAATGCCAATGTCTAGAAACTACCTTGAATTTCACCGGTATATGAAATGTTAGGACAGGAATATACGAAAATGAAGTGCCCTGGGCATATATGATTGTGTCAGAGATTATTCGTTTTTGCGGGTAATTATTTCGGTGTTGGCACAGGTCGTGATGCTATTTATAGTGGACTATGTCTTGTACTTAAATATGTGAACCACCCAACGACAGTATTGTCCATGAATGATAATAAGATTAACAGTGTTACCACCCGGATCAAGTTGAAAATTGTGCTTAGAGTTAGAGATTTTAACTAATCTTACACCTCGCCATGCTTAGCTAATCACTGTGCAATTCTTTACATCCATACAAGCATCGTCATAAATACTTACTACCTTGTAAAGAAGTAATAACTATATCATGAAAACTATATATCTATTACATAAATATGCATACAAAAATTGTATACAATTAGTTTTACAAAAATTTATGTAAATGTCTTTCTGAAATCGGAAACCGATTACGCTCGTCTTTTTACAAAAATCTTTAAGTTATTGTCAAAGATTCATAGATTAATACACAATAGACGTCTTTATGTTAATCAATCATCTTAATATTGAGGCTTATATAATCTGAAATGTTTCTTCAGCTATCCTGAAATATGCCTCTAGAAATTTATGCTGGATAAATTACTACAAACTTTAACAAGAAATGTATAAACAGAAGCAGCATAACGCACGGGTTTCAGTTTAGGAATTGAAATCCTGCCGCTGTTGAATTTGCCTTTCATACATTAGATGCGATGAAATAAATTTCAGGCAAGTACTGGGGTCCAGTTGATCGACTACTTCCAAAATGTCCATAAATTGTGTCTATATTAGAAATTATTTTTAGTGTTGTTGTAAAACAAGTACTTACTCTTGCTATCATTGTTTTCGCTTTTGTTGTTGTTACTGTATATTTACAAGATCTAAGTCTATTTTAGTAGAAAGCAATTTCCAGTCATTGAAAATGCATTGACATTTAGCCAACTGAAAAATGGTACTAATTGGAATTGTATTAATAACAATGTTCCGCCTAGTTCAAATAATAGCTGTCCTTTTATTAAATGCTTGAGAAGGCAGGACAGTTTCGCTGATGTTACCACCATTTATAACGAAAGCTATATCTAATATGTGTTCAACCATTACATCTGATGTAGAATTAATATATGGCCTTTTAGTTTCTCTGTTTCAATCGAAGTATCATTTAAAGTAGATTGATTTTAAGAGTTGATAACTTCAGTTATGTTCATGTGTCCATCTGACTGTTTATTTTATCTTTCCAGTAAAACCGTAGCTTAGTGAGTGAATTGTGTACTCAAAAGCTTTCAGCTTTTATTTCAAGTTTGTCCAGTCTTGCATTAAATAGTAAATATATAGCAAATAGTAGAACTGGTTTTCATGGCGGTTTTATCAAACTTCCACGAATAAAATATCTACATTAGTTTGAATCTATGGGTTCAATATATGTGTATGGTGCTGTAGATATTTAAGACATTGGATAAAGGGTAATAGATAATCTTAAAAGCAAGCTGCTCTTAAGAACGTGTATAATTACTCACATTAAAGTAGTTCCTTATGTTCAGAGGCATAATGTAATTGCTTTGCCTCTTTCACAATTACCTATGAGTATTTTCTCACTGACAGAAGTATTGACACACGATTACGGACATTACACTTGAATTTAGAAACACAGAAAACATATATATATATATATA
>NC_068992.1:52947946-52952494 GCF_001194135.2 Octopus bimaculoides
ATATATATAGACAGAGAGAGAGAGAGAGAGAGAGAGAGACATGTATGTATATATATTTATATGTATGTATATATATATATTTATATGTATGTATAATTATATATATATATATATATATATATATACAAGAGCGTTATAGTTCGCTTGAAGCATTCTTGAGCAAAAGTAGAAAAGTGAATGAAAATAAAGCATTAAACAATTCAGAAAGCTTTACATATATAGTTTTTTTTATTCTCCGCAGATACAAGAGTTTTCCTTTTCATATCCTTTGGGTTTTCTTTCCGAATCTGTCACAGAGGGAACTACAGAATATCAAAAAATTTCAATATAAACAGTCTTAAACAGGCATATTATATTAGCACATACTTTTGCTGTTTCAATGAGTCGAAATAATTGATTCTGAACCTTATACACGCATCGACGAAGTTTAACTGAGCTCTTTGAAAACTGTGAATATATACACTTTCATCGAATATTTATTTGCATTTGATATGGAATCCAGCATATATGAAAGATAAGCAACTTATTGTTTAAAATTTTTCATTAACAGATTATGAATAACAGGTATAATTGCTATATTATTCTCTTATATATAGTTACATGTCAATCCCGCCGTCCCTGTTTCTCGAGATGTTTAATGGATAAATCTATGGAGAAGAGTTATCGAGAATTGCTTTCGTTCTTCTAAACAATATTACTATATTCATGTCACAACTAATCTTCTAAATCATGGCGGGATAGCGGTGAAAATTCAACTCAATTTTTTTCTTTTTAAGATGAAATTGCTTCATTCATAAAAATAAGACTTACTATAACCCAGTATATATATATATATATATATATATTGTGCCTCACCCTTATCATTACCAGGTTAGGAAGGTCTGGACAGGTGATTACATGCTTTGTATGAATTATATCAATCCAAATAAATGAGTAGTCTTCTGGAGAAATTAAATCTTTGTGATACGGCAGCTTTTGAGACTTCTAATACAGATTTTCCCTTTATCTCATCTAAGAAAATATTGCCTTCCAACATTAATGAAATATTATTTAAATTACCAATATTTCATTCCTTTCACCTTTGATGTTTTGGGTTTAATTATACGGGTTGTAAATGTGATTAGACTATTTTGTACTGCACTACATACATTATGTTTGTGCAATAATGTTATACGACGGTTAAGGTGACAGAATCGATAAAACATCAAACGAAATACAATTTTCTATTTAGCTACTTTAATTTTGCTTTTTGAATTCAATCAACTCCTTTGTCCAGTTTGTTTTGCAACATTCTGAGGTCCTCAACCTAAGTACATGGAGATCTGTAAAAGATTATGTCGAAACAGAAGTATCACAAATTATCAAGAGCAAATGTCTAAGTTTACTAAAAACTTAGAAATAAAAGTAGTTAGTGTCACAAAAGACGTGATTAAAAACATTGAATTTTAAAATCTATTCGGATTAAGGTAATAATATTGAGATAAGGCTGAATCATATTGTCATTACTCCACTTCGCTGTTATTAGGAGGTATGAGGCAATTTCACGGAGAATTTTGCTGTAGAATTCATTTCAGTGCTACATGTGAGCAAAATGCTTATTGACGTTCATATTAATACAACTATTTGATTTTAATGGTATCAGCGAAATTCAGCAGAAATATTTTATGAACATAGGTACACTCAACATCAATGAAAATTATCCTTAACATTTTAGTTAGTGGTGGGAACTATCAGGAAATAAAACTGAACATAAACAAGGGACAGACGTAGGCTAGATGCTTGAAACAATGTTCTACGCTTAAATCAGGCACAGTCGTACAGATAGTGGTAAGAAACAAAACTACATGTTCAAATCATTTTCTGACCATCACTGTTTGTTATGAAATCGGTTTAGTATACCTAAATGTATATTACGATCCCTCTCGAACAGTTCAATATCAATTTTAATTTCGAGAACTTAGATGTATACGAAATGCTTCAAAACCTTGAAATCAATATTTCCAAAGGCACAGTTATGCTAGCATGGAAATATTTTTCATATATAGCCAGCTAGGTCGCAATACTTGTCCCTTGCAGTGCTTTCTCTTTCCATCACATCTAATGTGAAGTGATGGCTAAGAATACATTCGGTATCAGTAATACTTTCCATATACCCATTTTAATTACGTGGATTCTAAACGAAAAGCAGCCGCATAATTCTCCTCATCGAAAAAGGAATTTAAACATATATGATCAATTCTTCATTCTTCATCTCTAGCTATTCTAGAACTATATCTATTGTTCAATCTAAGTGATTACAGTATCTGTGTGTTTTTCTTGCATGTAAAATTCGGTTATGTTCTTACTGTTGCATACTCTATCGCATTATTTATGGTGATAACTTAGTTATCAGGATAATGTCGTTTACTTTTAGTTTCGGAAATTGTAAAGGCTACACAGATAGTTTCTTCGCCTGTATAATATTTTTTTAGATCACCTAGTAGATACGATTGAATCACCAATCGGTGAAGTTCAAGTTGATTCATATTGTTGTTGGACATAGATACGTCTGTGCATATTAAGTAACAAGAAGTGAGATATACGTTAAGATCCAATTTTAAAGAATTCATTCCAGCTGCTTTTACCCCTAGGTAAGTTATATCTAATATGTGACAGATGAAAAGTTTCCAGCCTTCCTATTCACATCATTTTTTCTAAGATATCGTGTCTACTTTCCTATGTCTCTTTCCGTTTTAATATGATCACCAGTATGTGTGAATCTGTCAATTTGGGCGCGTAACAAACACGATAGAAATAATAAACAAAACGAAGATACCGGTGTCAAGATGTTAAGTCGCTTTCTAGTTTTTCAGTTCAGAAAATATTATACTGAATGTAACAAATGCAGCCAAAATTAGAATGAGTCAGACAGGTTATTGTAGCGTATTGGAGAGTGAGAGATAAAAATTAATCTCAACAAAATCGACTTCAATGCAACTTTTTTCTGTTGGTTTATGTATAAGTTATTAATAAGTGTTTAAAATTTTGCCACAAGGGCAGCCCTTATGAGACAGTTGATGAATCGATTACATCGACCCCACCGTTCAACTGGTACTCATGTACTTATTTTATTGACCTCGAAAGGATGAAAGGAAAAGTCGACCTCAACAGAGTTGGAACTCAAAACGTAAAGACGGACGAAATGCCGCTAAGCATTTTGCTCGACGTGCTAAGGATTCTGCTATCTCATCACCTTGTATAATTTATTAATAATGACATCAGAATATAAAATTACGCATTTTTATTAAGAGTAAGCAAAGAGATTTTATATACCGATTATTTCACGTGTAGCACTGAATCTCGTTTGACATTTATAAATCCAATTATAAATTGAAGAGAAAATAATTTCTATTTAGTTTGATAGAAAACTAGAACTCTTGCGTTTAGAGATTCAGTTGATATTTTGCTGATGGTAGTTTTATTTATAATACATTTATAACTGCTTTATATACTTCATATTAGCTGGAGTATATTTTTTTCTTATATTGAGAATACTGCATTTTGTATTGACATTCGTTTGTTTTTCAATTCTGTAATTTCAGATAATTAACAACTTTAGCATTTTCCACAATTCACATATGAAAATATAAAAGTAAAATGAGAATAAAATATGCTGGAAATATATACAAGAAATAAAAAACGGAAAAGCTTAAAAATCCAGTGATTTCAAAAATATTTGACTAGAAGTCATAAATCAAATGCAATATTTTTGTTTTAATCGTAATGGAGAATCAAAACATGTGTTGATATATAGAAAGCACCTTTTGACCTTTTTGATTAATTTCACAAGTGTGACAATAAAAAATATTATAGTTCAATATTGCACTTATATCTACAACAATTTAAAATAGCTTGGTTTAAGAGGAAAAAAAACATAGATATGCCGAAAGAGAAAACGCAAACAAAAATATTTTCAAAATTTATTACATTTGTATGTAAATATATATCTACAAGAAGAATTATAAAAAAAATCATATGGAAATATTCTTGGGAATAAATAATTATTAAAAAATATCCTCGAAAAACATGGATTGAAAAATAATATTTGCTATTCATCATTTATCTAAAATTGCTCTATTTTTAATTCAAAGACATGAAGAATAGAAAACTATGACGTTTTATTTTTTCGTTTTTTATTTAGTTCGGTATTTTCTAATTAAAAATGTTGTTTCCAGTTTTCATGTTAGAATTTTCACAGATATAGACCATAGAGTGAAATTTAAGTGAAATGTGTGTAATAAGGATTACATCTCTATCTAAATACTGCAGAAAAAAGATTGTAAAAATTAACATTGTAATATTGAACGAACGGCAACGCTATTCTCGCATTTCATTGTTAATGTTCGTGACAAAGAATATTATTGATTAAAAACTATCAATACATATACATACATAAATGCATACAAACATACATACATCTGTATATCTGTGTGTGTGAGCGCATGTTTATGTGTATATGTATGTATGTATATGTATGTATGTATATGTATGTATGTATATATATTTATA
>NC_068992.1:52953343-52954795 GCF_001194135.2 Octopus bimaculoides
ATATATATATATATATATATATATATATATATATACATTTTCTACACACATGTATACATACAGAAAGTAAGAGAGAAATGGGAAATATAAAATGTGTCAAGTCTTAGTGGGTCCTTAATGAACTCTGCTAATGTTACATTCACCATCATCAAATAATTATCCTGCCTATGATACATTTTTCATACTCTTTGAGAAGAGATTGCTTAATGGTCTACAAAAACATATTATTTTAAAGATAATATTGTTGTGGTTAAACTATATCACTCTTGATGACTAAGAAGACCTGAGTAAAAGATAATATATATAGCAAATGTGCCTCACTAACCCCAAAAAGTTTAGATTAGCATCGTTTATTAAAATATTTAATGATGGAGATACACTAAAAATATCAACAAAGTAAACGCTGATGTACAGTGTTAAAGGAGGTTAAAATCTACTTTGTCAAATTCTTAGTAAATCATAGTAGTCAATATAAACATGGACCAAATCTTCATTAAGTGATGGTTGTTGCAACGTAATATAACTTTAATAAGTCTTTTTTCTGGCTGATTCATTAGAACTTAGTCAGATATGGCAGGTGTTTTAGAGAAAGAGTCTCTTAGTTTCTTTTCAATCAAAGGTAACTAAAGAATTGCATATTCGTGGGGTCAAATTGGCACTGGGTACTCCTCAAATTAGTTGAGTGACATTCTGATGATTCGCCCTTTTTCTCTAAGTTATAAGAGGTCAATGCGAGATAGATCAGCAAAAAAAAACATCCTCGAGGCATTTCCATCCAAACTCTTCTAGCCTCAAATGCAAGACATTAAACTGCAAAATAGAAAAAGGAGTCTGCATTTCGATCAATTCAGCGCAAAGGTCTGTAAAATCTTAGAGCATTACTCTTCATATTTGATATAACAGCGGAATGTTTGTTATTGCCTTGTTCTGCAGCTTTCAAAATAATTACCATCGTATGTTTCCCGCTGACATCAATTTATCAGCCTGTTCTCACGGTTCCGAGAACAATAATATGAAAATCCAGCCAGGGATTGCAGTCGATATATACGATTGAACACCTTCCCGAAATTGCCTGTCTCGCAACTTTGTTGGAAACAATTAGCAAGACAGTCTCTAAGACTAAAACTAACATTCATTTTATTGTAAGCCACATTTAATAAAATGATATCACGACAGCTCCGAGCAATAAACCCGTATTTAGACGTTTATATTCGAAATAATTGAACAGATAGTATCTTTTTAATGGAACTGATGTATATAAGTGCATATAAATATAACAAAATATTAATGCTAATAACTTCAACCGCATGATTTCCATTAGAGAGTCATTGTCATGTTCGTACGTCATAAAGAAAATGATAGAAAGAATATATTGTTGCTTTATTGGAAAAACATCCCACAAAATGGGTAGTATATTGATATAATCCATTACATAATTATATATATATATAT
>NC_068992.1:52955726-52956643 GCF_001194135.2 Octopus bimaculoides
ATAGATAGATAGATAGATAGATAGATAGATAGATAGATAGATAGATAGATAGATAGATGGATAGATTGATAACTATAGATAAATAAAGGAAGAACTACATCAACGCGTGGGTTTATGTATTAGTTTATACACTAGAGAGTGTATCTATGTGTTTATATATGCATACATGTACGAATTGATAAGCATGTACGTATATATACATATATACATACATTATACCCACAATAATATATAAGCGTGTGTGCGTTTTAACTTGTGTGTACGTATATACGTATGATTATATTGATATATGTATTAAAAGTATTTATATGTCTAAGTGAATGCATTGCTTGAATGTTTATACGTACATATTTATACACATGCACACACATACGTATTTTCTGTATTAATGTTAGAGCGTGTATGCATGTGTGTTTGTGGGCGAATCGATGTATGAATCGATGCTTCTATATGTATGGGTTTCTATTGATGAGTTAACTATTTATACATGTGTGTCTCTGTGTTTGTGGGTGTGTGTGTATACATTTAGATGCGTATATGTTTTTATACATATAAATAGATAAACAGACTGATGTACTGACGTATAGACAGGAGATAAAATATGAAACTGTATATTTTTCTTGCATAATGTTGAATTATATTTCTTTCATGACTCTAGAGACCATATTGGTAAAATTGATAAACCTTATAACACTAAAACAAGTAATGGCATCTTATGAACTGATAGAAACATATGAAAGACGCTATTCTAAGAGTTTCCAATACATACATGCATACCCATATATATATATGGGTATATATATATAGGTGTGTGTGTGTATAAATATATATATATATATATATATATATACATAGATATACATATGTATATATAGGTATATGTATATATATATATATATATATATATATATATATAT
>NC_068992.1:52957323-52962670 GCF_001194135.2 Octopus bimaculoides
TATATATAATACATATATATATACATATATATGTATATATATATGTACATGCGTGTGAGTATGTATTTGTGTTTGTGTTTGTCTATTTGTCTATCGATAAGCGAGAAAACAAGTTTGTAGTACTTAAACCGAACATCCAGTAGAAGAAACATCATAGTTGCTAACGACAGTTCTTATAAATAATGGGCTTTTAAACATGGGGGCTAAATCTTTAGAAACATTCCAGTATCATTCATTGTATACCTAATTCTATATTCCTTGCGTAAAAATCGAACGCACAATTATTTATTTAAAGAAAGCTTCTTAAATATACACAAAAAACTAAGTGGTTTATATAGACATGTAGTTGTGAATATTGGGGAGGATGTTAAATCATCTTATTTAAAAAAGAAAAATAATAGCGATTTAGCTTCACATTCAGTCTAGTACCCTTTATAGTTTCAAGAAAAGCGCAAATGGCAGCGGTTTCAGACCACACTAATCAAAGTAATGCTGAAATATAAATGATAAATATGAAATTCAGAGCCCAGATACATTCAGTCATTCATCACATTTGATAAGTTTAAAAGCAAATTCAACCACACTAAGATTTATAAAATGACATATGCTCCGTTGGTCAAAGTTGAAAAGTTTCCCATCCTTAAAATATGGCATTCGATATGTGTGTGTGTGTGTGTGTGTGTGTGTGTGTGTGTGTGTTGCACGTGAGAAAAGAAAAAAATGACCGTCGTTTGGGGTAGGATATTTCTATGGCGCAGTTCTTATCATGCTGCAAACACGTTTATTTTCTCATTTCCTCAATATAATTCTACATTATTTTGTATTTTTGTTCTCTTTCTCTTCAGTGTGTCTAACCTTCTCTCTCTCTCTCTTTCTCTCTCTCTCTCTCTCTCTCTCTCTCTCTCTCTCTCTCTCTCTCTCTCTCTCTCTCTCTCTCTTACGCATGCACACACACACCGTGTACTCACACACTATTGCCAATATATCTTATATGTGCAATCAGAGAATATCATTCACCGACGTAAAGAGCTTCCGTAAATCTTATACGTTTCCTGCCCTTCAAAGCAATGCAATTTATTGCATTTTGCGATGTGTAAGCCTTCAGATTATAGTGGATGGGCGTCGCTAAGTGGCTAGGGAACCGGACTCATGATGATCAGATTGTGATTTCGATTCCTAGACCGAGCGACGTTTTCTTTTCTTGGGCAAAACCCTCCATTCAAGTTACCCCAGTCCACTCAGCTTGCAAAAATTAATAGTCCTGTGACGGACTGGTTTCCCCATCTGGGTGGCAAAACTATACTCTATGGAAACCAGAAAACTGGCCCTTATGAGCCGGAATGACTCCAGAAGGAAACTTTACCTATGTGGAGGGTCGTGGCTTAATGGTTAAAATGTTGGACTCATGAGTCTAAGATTGTGGTTTCGATTTCTGGACCGGGCAAAACACTTAATTTCGTACTGCTTCAATCGACTCAACTAGCAAAAATGAGTAATCTTCCGACGGAACGGTGTTTCGTCCACGTGGGGAATGTATACACCATGGAAACCAGGAAACCGGCCCTTATGAGTCGGCTTTACCTTTAACTACATATTACCGAGGCAACATTTTCCTCCAACCTCCTCCCACCTCGGGACGTCCAGATCAAGTGACTTTATTTCTGTTTTACAGACATCTTTGTGTTGATCACTGTTGTCTTGCGTGCCTCACTGATTTA
Organism: Octopus bimaculoides; assembly: GCF_001194135.2. Lineage (NCBI taxonomy): Eukaryota > Metazoa > Mollusca > Cephalopoda > Octopoda > Octopodidae > Octopus > Octopus bimaculoides. Next base: position 52,959,042 of record NC_068992.1, read on the forward strand.
TTTGAAGGTCCTCCGACAGACCAATTGTCAATGGTCCTTCTGTTCCAACATCCGAGTCTGAATGCTGGATTTTTTTCGTTGTCTGCTTGCTTGTTTGTTTATTTTTCTTTACAGCTCACGATTTGTTAAGTTAGTTTCCCTAAGCTTCACGTACCCTGTGGAGCAGGTGGGCTGTGACAGGACAAGCCTAACTGGCTTGGTGTTGCCCAGCTTGAGGTGGGCGGCAACTGTCCAGTGACGCACAATGGCCTTTCCCTCCGTCGAAAGTAGCTCCTGGCGCCTTACTCTTACGGCAGTTTTATGCAGGCTTAAAACCAGTAGACTGCTGCCTTCCGTGTTTTGCCGCCGCGGTTAGACGGCGCTGGAGTGTCATCTTCAGGGAAACATTTAACTTCTGTGTCGACTGGGACATAATGAGAAGCATGGTTAATCTAATGGACATGTCAAAACTGGGTTAGAGAACGGCAATACTTTTGGACCATAATAGCTCTGCAAAAGAATGACAGGTTCAAATGTATTAAGATTTTTTTCATTAAAATCGAAAACGTACTGCATCTTAGCGGGTTTACAAGGCCAGTGTTCATAGGAGCGCTCGGAACGATCTGAAAAGGAACTGGAAATTGTGAGGATTATCGCTAGCTTACCATCCATATGAGCGAAATAAAGAAGATTGACAGGAAAATCCGTAAGCTGTTGACTTGCAATAAGATGCACCATCCAACGGCAGAAGCAGATCGTCTCTACCTACCTAGAGTTCAAGGTGGTCGAGGCTTAATCCAGTTTGAGATCTCCTACAAAGCCACCACGAATGGACTCGCAAAATATCTTGAAGATTCTAACAACTGGATGCTAAAGCTCGTTGAAAACTATGAAATACATAATCAGCTTCATTCTGTTATGGAGAGCAAAAAAATTTGACCTGAGTTTCTGCATAATACCCACGTTGAACAGCATGATGAAAGTGCAGCAACTGTTGTTGCAAAGAAGGTGAAACCAATAGCAAAATGCGTATGAACTGGCTATGTGGAAGCAAAAGACTATGCATGGCAAATTCGTAGCCCGTAGTAAACAAGCTGATGTAAGCAAGAAGCAAACCCATAGATGGCTACGGAGCTGAGGGGACTAAAGGTAGAGAATGAAGGTCTTATCTTTGCTGCCCGAGATCAGAGCTTATTGACCCGGAACTATCAAACCAATGTGATGAAATGCTGCTCGTGTAATTTGTGTGTCTTGCGATGACATTTTATCGATCATTCTATTAAAAGTCACAAGATTGCATGGACTTATTGAACGAAGTATTCAAGGTATTGCTAGCAAAAGGATTGCTCTCAGGATTTTTTATTCACGTCATACAGGTGAAAGTTGTTGTGAATCTCATTGTTGTTACACTTCTTAATTCTGGTGATTGTAACTGTCTTTCTTTCCAAGTATAGATTTGATTCCTTGGCAATGTTTTCTCTTCTTGATTTCACTTTTTCCCTTACAATTTCAACATTTTATTCTGTGGTTTACATCCTCTACAAATTCCCTTCTTGTTAATATTTATTTTTGACCCGTAAATACAAGAAACCAAGTGGAACAGATTGTAACTAAAAACATTTTATTTCATTAATAAGATATTTTTTTTTACCGCAGGTATTGGAAGAGATGGCCAAACATATCAATGGCTTCAGTTTACAAAACATTCTAAAAAAATATTTCCTTCCTATAAAACTTCATGATAATCCGATTTTCTGAGAGCATTCCATCTCTAGAGACATCCGTATTATTCAAACAACAACTAGGAGCACAAGAGTAACAGCAACAATATCAACAACAATAGCAACAAAAGCAAGAAAGCAAAAACTGATATAATAATAATAATAAAAATTTTCCAAATTTTTACCGAAGTTCAAAATAGTTATAGCAGTGAGGATAATAATAATTATTATTATTATTACTGTTTTGCTCTTACTGAGTTCAAATCCTGCCCAGCTCAACGTTAACTTTCCTCATGTTCGGGGTCGATGAAATAAGTACTAGCAAAGTATTAAAGTCGATGTTATCGACTTACCTTCAACCAAGAAAATTTCGGGCCAGTGCCTACAGTAGAGAGAATTATCATTGTCATTTGATTTATCTATCTGTGTGTATTAAAATATCCCAGAGTATGGCTGTTTTCTCATTTTCTGAGACCTTTCCTGGGTTGTTCCTATACCATCTTTTTGTCTTCCTGTTGTCATTCCCTAGTGTTTATTACATGAAACATGAAGAAAAATAGTAAATGTGTAGTATGAATATAAAGGGGATATGAAAACAATGTTATTAGCAACGAAGAGAACATTCAGGGACAAAATGGATAATAAACAATTTAGAAAATGTTCCAAAACATACGGACAAGTAATTAGGAATAAAATCTACGTAGTATTCAATAAATAAAACAAAAAAAATGATTTAAAATGCATATAAGAACTATTGAATAATGACCGTCTCCACACAGATGATAAGCCTTTGAATGATACATGGATATATCGCCAAAGGTCTCCATTTGCTTTTCATTGAACACACTGGAAAGTGTGTAAGTTTGGGGGTAAATCATTTCTGTAACGAATGATCTGAAAAGCATCCGATGTTCTGAAGGGATTTCTGTTTCAATTTCTGCTTCAATTTCTGTTTCATTTTCGTGCTGGATATGTTTTGCACCTTAGCACTACTTCCTTCGCACAAACTAGTATGCGGTTCTTTCTTTCATCGCTAAATCCATTTCTTTTGCTCTAAGATCGACCGGTGTTTATAGCGAAAGAGAAAGAATTTGAAGCACTGATCACCGTTTTCACTTTATTGCATTTAACGGGCTCATTTGCACAATTCTGCAACATTCGGTTACTTCTTGTTTTTCCTGTAATTTACACTTCTTTTCCGGCTTCCACCTGGTTCTGATAAAAATTCATTAGAAATCTATTCATCTTGCAGCCCCAATTGTCTATTAGTCACGTGGTTGACGCAATTTCGTTTTCTAGAAATAACCCTTAGGAATATTGGCTTCGTGGAGTCATGAAAATGAGAACATCTTTGCGATTGCATACATTTTTTTTCTTCTTTTAATGATATGGTACTTAAATTTTAATTATCTTTTTTTTAGCTGCCTCCACATAATTGGAGCTCAAGGAATTAATTATTAAACATGCATTATATTTCTCGCAAATATTGGTGTTTATCGTGTATTATACAGCAGTCCATCATTTGTTGCGCGAATAACTGAATTATAGTGTAATACGACGCTTGGATAGAATTCTGCTACGTTCTTTCCTTACATTTGGTTTACACTATCATGCGTTCTCATTTTCTCTAGTTTTTCTTTACTTTACCAGCACAAGGAACATGGAAAGTCAAAAGGTTCACGTCCTACCATTCACGCCGGCTTTCACTTTCGATCTTCTCATCATGTTCAACACACGATTTGACGCAACTGGTTATGAGGAGAGATGTGTTATTGCTATTTCTAGTCAGCCTTTCAAACCGACATGGTTGTGCTCCCATTCGATATTCCGAGGCTGCACGTGGTGGTATTCTTCTAACAACAGTGCCTAGGCCTTGCTATGGCAATTGCAGATACTTTTGTAGTTATATATATATATATATATATATAT
>NC_068992.1:52962788-52965747 GCF_001194135.2 Octopus bimaculoides
ATATATATTAGCCTTTTCAACTCTTCTGGGCCGAACACATTTAAATGCCATTTCTGGAAGCCTCGTACTTATTCAACCGTCCTCTTTTTCCGAACCACTAAGTTACAGTGACGTATAAAAAACAACATCGGTTGTGAAGCGATGATGGGGGACAAATAAAGACACACAAGGCTTTGGTCGGCCCGAGGCTACAGAAAATGACACTTGCCCAAGGTGCCACGTAGTGGGACTGAACCCGGAGCCATGTGGTTGGGAAGGAAGCTTCTAACCACACAGCGACTTCTTTAATTTACTTCGAGACAAACGTATTACACAAATCTTGTTATTTCAGTACCACCACTTTCTTTTACGTTATTATCTTTAGTTAGCGTTTACAAGGATATGTGTATTATATGAGTATATGATAGGATACGTGAGCAAGATGTTTCTGAAGGAGATGTAAAATGTTATAGAAACAGTATGGACATAAGAGAAGCGTATTGGTGCAGTTGCATCAAGACACGGGTTATCTGCGCTACAGGTTGAGCGAGAAATTTTATACAGACGTGACTATTTTGCCCTATACTAGCCCATTGCTTTTTAGCACTGACTTAGCACTGTCGTTGAAATACATAAGATATTTCAGTGGAATAGTATGTTTTCATTTAATAAAAAATGTAAACAAAAGTTTGCTTCAACGGGATTAGAACTCAGAATATTATTCGTGGAATCCAGTAGATGCTTTTTGCCCTAACGTCGAACTATTATGTACGAATCCATTGCCAGCAAATGGTTTCTTTAGCGTGTGATTTTTCAACCACCAATATCTAAACATTAGTGACAGAATGTTCTCTCATCAAATTATTGATCTTTTTCCGTTTCTTTTTCTCATTCTCTCCCAGCCATTTCTTTTTCCCCCTTTATCTTAACCTTGCTATATATTTCTCTGTTTCTTTCCATCTTTCTCTCTCTCTCTCTGTTTCCCACCTCTCTCTCTCTCTTTTTTATGATCTCTTTATACTCTATTCTTAGTCTCTTTATATAACTTTCTCTATTTTCATGTTTGTAGATGTATGTATGCATGTATGCATACATGTATGTATCTATGTCTGTATACATGCATGTATATATGTATGTGTGTGTATGTATGCATGTATGCAGGTGTGCGTTTGTGTGTGTATGCATGCATGTATATAGATGTGTGTTTGTGTGCGTATGCCTGTGCATGTATGTATATGAAAATCACACTATTTCTCTTTCACTGTCACACTCATTTGTTCGATTTTACTGTTTCCTTTCACTCTCTCATATAAACACTCCTCCGTTCTTCTTCCCTGTCTGTCGTTCTTGCTCGCCTTTTATTTCTTACTCTCTTTCTCTTACATCAAAATCTCTCATGCAATCCTTCATTTCATCTTTGCATTTCTCTCTCACATTGCCCAATTATGTCTGTGACATGCTCTTTCTCTTCCTTCTGCTCTGCCATTTATACATTTTTTTCTACCGAACTTTTACCTCAGTTTTCTTCTTATGCTTCCTTTCCTTTCCTTCATTCTTTCTTTCTTTTTGTCTTTCTTTCTTTCTCTCTATTTTCCTATGCCATTATATTTCATGATTACCTCCCTCCATTAATCTCTATACCACACACTCTCTCTCTCTCTCTCTTTCTCTTTCTCTTCTTCCCCTCATTTACAACACGCATTGCCTCCTTCCCTTCTGTTTACTTCAATATAGAATTTCTTAAGCAGCAGGCGACATTGATTGATAACATGGAGGAATCAGAGCACAACTTATTTCTCATCGGACACGCCATTTAGTCATTGGACGAATACACGATCAGAATTTTTCTCAAGATCTGGAATTAAGTAAGAGCATCACATAAACGAAATTTTACCGAACAAGGAAATCTAACAAAGCCGAGAAGTAAATTAGTTACAAACCAGATCTAAGAGGACAACTCCCAATGGAACTCTCTAATTTATAGGGTTTCTCTTCTGATACTCGAAAATAACGATAAATCTAAGCGACAGAACTCTTTCCCGGTGATTCTTACTACGAAATAAGTAATAATTTAAATGAAACTGTTATCGGCAGGTTTTAATATATCGTTACATCAAATGAATAGATGCCATGAATCTTGTGCGACATCCTATTAAGCTATGGGTCAGCAAACATCTTTTAAGTCGAAAGATAAGTTTGTATTAATATAAAACTTAAATTAGAAAGCAGACCAGGTCGTTGTGACATTTACAGCATTTCAGAAGAACATTTCCCTAGCAACTGTCACTCTAGTCTCCAGTTTGCTGTGCGACTGCCAGTTCAATTTAACATCAACAACACCATCCATCGCAGTCAATTTTTAACATTCCGAAGTTTAGGAAAGAGCGTGGTACGGAAAATATCAAATGTAATGAAAAAAATAAGAATATACGGGCAAAAGAGGATGTATAATAATAATAATGATAATAATAATAATAATAATAATAATAATAATAATAATAATAATAATAATAATAATAATAATAATAATGATAATAATAATAATGATGATAATAATAATAATAGTAGTAGTAATAATAAGAAGAAGAAGAAGGAGAAGGAGAAAAAGAATAGTAATAATAATAATAGTAATAATAATGATTAATAATATCTTTATTCTCTGGAAGGACGCATTTATACTGTTGCAATACTTCTTGTGGACTGCAAAAACTTGTGGTTTAGTCAAGCACATCACATAAAAATGGAGGGTGGGCCAAAGGTCAAAGACCTAAAATTCTGTCTGTCTGTCTGTGTCCCTGTCCTTTCCTCCCTCCCTCTCTCTCTCTCTGTTCCTCTCTCTTTGTGTGCACATATATCTAAATTCTTGTATGTGTACATCTCTAAGTATTTTCATGTTATGAACACACACAGAGACACAGACACATACACCCAAGCATATATATATATGTGTGTGTGTGTGTGTGTATGTATATATATATAT
>NC_068992.1:52965806-52972796 GCF_001194135.2 Octopus bimaculoides
TATATATGTATGTATATATTACAGTTCTATATTTAAGAAATAAGGAATTATGTACATTATTTACATTATTTACATTTAACGGGTGTTCGTCCTCATCTTGTTTATTCTTAACGCAACGTTTCGGTTGAAATACCCTCCGGCCTTCATCAGGTGTCTTAGGGAAGTTTCCATCCTGGGTTCGCGGGCTACTAGCCCCAAGATTCCGAGTTCGATTCAAAGCAGTGACCTGAACAATTAATATATATATTACACATGATGAAGGCAGGAGGGTATATCAGCCGAAACGTTGTGTTAACAACAAACAAGATGAGGACAAATATCCGTTACGTCAAATGTAACAAATGTAAATAATATATATATATATATACACCCCAAGCACATTTAACCGAAAATGTAGATAAACATGTCGCAGCTTTTGTTTTACTTGTGTCTCACTGTTGCAGTTGTTGAGTTTTTCTTGCTGCCAACAATATCAAGCTGCCGACATATATGTTATTACATCGCTAATGCAATAGAATTAATGTTCACATTTTTGTTGATAGTGTAATCGATTTCACACTCGATATTTCTCAAATATTACTTTCCTTTTGCTTTCTATCTCCTCTGAAATTTTAATTGAATTTTTTGTAATTATTTAAAAAATTGTTTTGTATTTATTCCCGTCGGCTATCACAATGATAGTAGAAGCCTTCTCTAAATACCACCTCTGAAGAAGCTATGTTTCAATCACCTTTTAAATGTATTCCGGGTGAAAATTTTCAATATAAAGTCAATAAAGCAAAACACGACTTTTCTTCCCACAAGTGTGGAAGAAAACAAGTAATTAAATACAAATTCCCGACTTAGAGGTTTTTGATAAATACAAGACAAAAACTGAAAACATCTATCCAAATCGCAAGTAACTATACATCAGGAGCACTGAAAACCGGTCACCTGCTTGTAAGTGATACTGATAATATTAGAAAAAGATAACGATAAAAATAGTTTCAAATTACGGACCAGAACCAGCATTGTCGGGGTGGGGTTGTCGATTGCGGCGTATCTACTACTTGTAGGATGCTCTATAGTAATGATCACATAAAAAAGATAACTGAAGCTGGTTAAAGTGGGACTGGATCTCGGAATGTTAAGAGCGTTTTCTTCAAGTGATTAAAAATTTGGTTCGGAGATATCATATACCACGTTTTTCTTTTCATGGAAATATTCATCCATAAAAAAATATGCGCCTGAAACAGCTGCAGTGACCCTACAACCCACCTGTGTTGTTTGTACATATATATATATATATATATATGAGTTGTAAAGTTTTCGATTTATAATATATGCTTTTTTTACATATTGATTTTAAGGTTTCTAACATAGTAATGTAGAAAATATGCCTACCTAGGTGTTAATTCTGTATACACCATGAAGACGTTACGTTCTTTTTTACCTATACGGTTCATGAACAAATACCAGATATTCTTCAACATCGCTGTAACTTTACTGCTGATAGCTAATTTAAATCATGTGCAACTTCAAATGGGGACTTGCGGATTTAATTGAAATCTTTACTGTAGGCACCACATTAATTATTAGTGTGTAACATATTCAAGATGTCGATTTAATTGGTCTTTAATGTTCATAATACATTTCGCATATAGAAGATTTCCAATGATTAACAAACGAAACAATCATCATACCCCATGGGCGTGATAAACTCTGATAAATGCCATAGAAACACATTAACCATATATTTATTTATTAAAAGAAATCATTAGCAATTCTTTTTTCCTATACAATCTAGGAATTATCTAAAATATTACCTCGCAAAAAATAATGGAATCTATATCAATTGCTAGCTGATTCTTATTCTAATATTCTGATTCTAATAATTATTTCTATATTAAGTACATGACCTACTCTTTTGTGATGAGTGTGTTAGCTAATTAAATCTATTCGAAAACGTTACTGTTATTTTCTTTCATCGAATCAGAAAGACTGAAATTGAAATATTTTTTTCTACTCTAGGTACAAGTCCCGAAATTTTTGGGGAGGCGGCCAGTCGATTAGATCGACTCCAGTACGCAACTAGTACTTAATTTATGGACCCCGAAAGGATGAAAAGCAATGTCGACCTCTGCAGAATTTGAACTCAGAACGTAAAGACAGACGAGATACCGCTAAGCATTTCGCCCGGCGTGCTAACGTTTCTGCCAGCTCGCCGCCTTACTGAAATGAAAATATTACCGTAGCAGAATTATTACTCACAACCTAAAGAGCAAAACGAACTACATCAATCAGTTTGTGCGAACCCATTACCCAATTAAATATAGGTAATAAGTGCCATTGTGTCCCCAAATCACATCTCGCCTAAATATGCAATTAGCAATTGACAATTAGGCTGGACCAAATGCCGAAATTCCAGTGATTATTATGGCATTAGTTATTAATATATTGAACTGAAGCATCTGACTTGATGATGCCTTGATGCATTGCCCAGCAAATTCATTGTTTCCTGGGTCATAAGGGGATAAGCTCAATTTATTTTATTTCCTCTTTGTACTTAAGCCTACCATGCTCTTGAGAATATAATTTAGATAATACTGAAAGTTACCACATCGAACAAGAACTGGTAATCGCGTGTGGCTAGAGACACGACGATGGAGTAGGCTTAGCAATATGCATTTCCCCATTGTATTAGTATTGACACTTTAAAATATTGCGTCTAATTTCTATTGTACTTTTAACTTAATGATGAATTCTTCCGCTAAAATAACTTACCTAAGATGCTCAACCAAAAGACGCAAACTTCAATTCCCATTTTCTGAAGACATGCCATCATTGTTGTGGCTTTTGTTGCATAATGTGTTTAACAATTGATTAAACTGATTCATATATATCTAATCAAACATATCTTGTTTAACCAATATCCCTTGAATGGAGACGTAATAATTAGAAGTACAAAATAGAATTTATTATAATAAAACTGTTAAATTTAGTAATTTGAAGATATTTTACATACTTTTATTATCAGTACTACTGTTTTGTAAGACGGTACTACTTGAATTGGTGTTCTGATTGATATACAAATGCATTCTGATATCTAATAGCAATACTCGCTCCTGTTATATATAAACGTAAACCTAACGTGAATATTTGTATCGTATTACCTCAACAAATTTGTGAAATTTAGAGATGAAATCTCATGTTATCATTATTCTGATCATCGTTTGAAAGAATAACAATAGAACTTGATATCATATAGCTGTTTTGGTGAAAAAGACACAAGATGCTATCCGATTAAGGATATATACCAGCTCAATCAGATTTTTAAACACTGCTTAATTGAGCACATTTCATTCTCAAAATTCCAAAGGTTACTCACGTGGAAATGATAAACAAGATGCTGCAAAGCTAATAAATAATTTAACATGCGTTGGACTTCTTAATATACGTTTCCTCGTTTTCATTCACTATCGTCCTTACCGAAACTTCATCCCACTCTGATAGCATCCATTACACTAATGTCCAATTGCGGTGTTATTTGCCACGGCTCAAGTTTTCCAAACTAGCTGGTCTGCTGGACTACGATTCATATTACTAAGCGACCGATACATACTAGAGCAGATGAACTATGTATTGCCTGGTATGTGAATAAGATTACTGTGTCATGCCATTTTCAGATACACGAAGGATAATTAATATTAGTTAATCTTTTATTACAAAACAATACATGCATTATATAATTTTCTAAATCCTATAATGCGTGTATTTACAAATATATGTGTGTGTGCGTGTGTATATATATACTGTGTTCGAAATATTACCTTGTTGTCTATATAATACGATACATATTCGACGCTTCTGAATTAAAAAGAAAATATGTGTGTGTATATATATATAATATATGTGTGTATATATATATATATATATATACATGGATGTGTGCATGTATGGATGGGCGGATGGATTGATGGATGGATGGATGGATGGATGGATGGATGGCCGTATGAATGCATATGTATATGCATATATGTTTATATATATTGAAATATATTCATAAACTATACCAAGGGTACCTTTATAGTAATTTCGATAAATAAATCGCTAAAAGGTCACGTGAATCACCCTGTAAAATTCAGGCTGGACTATTCATTATTAGATGATGATTATGAACTCGACGAAAAGAAACAAATGAGGTTTCAAAAAATAATGACCTACGTACAGATGTTTACGTACGATTTCGGAACATATAGCACTGAAATGTAACAAATAATTATTTAATTCTCTAGCAACCATCTACACTCAACGCGCATTGTATACCATGTATGTATACATTGACCTAATTCAAGTTTAGAATTATATTTACATTAGACCCAGTGTGGTTCCAAAGAACAGCAATTATCCCAATATTTTTAGGTTGTCTTTAAAGTTATTCACTCATTTGCGTCATTTAATGAATTATAAAATGTGTATTTAAGTCAAAATTTAATCCTTGAAAAAGTCTCGTAAATATATTATTAATCAGTTAAGGAGACTATTTCTATAAAGTAAAATGGTCTCAATAGTATACTCTGTCCTTTTATGTTACGATGATCGAAGGAATGATTCAGAATTATATCTGTTTAAGTAGATATTAATCAACTTACTGTAAGTCTTTCGTTTACGGAAACGACCTATTTCTCATTGCACTTGGTGATGTGCGTAGACATTTATGAATCACAAGGAACACTAAGCATTCAGCTATGGATATTACAATTCATGTAATAAGAGGTTAAAAGCAAATTAACGTACAAGCAACAAGTTTAATGTCTATTTTCAATAATGGAACTGCAATGGATAATGAATACACTTGATAGATATTGATAAAGAGCCGAGGATTAAACATCTGATCTGAATTAACTTAGACTAAAGTATATAAATTAACTTTCTTCTTAGTAAGGAATTCAATAGTAGTTAATTATTTTTCGGCTTTATTTTTGCTATATAGAAAAAAATGTCATATTCACATAGATTTTATGCATACTCAGAGGCTAATATTTGTAAAAGACGAGATGAATGCTTAGATTGACCTCGCTGATAAGAGATATAAGATAACTAATTACTAGTTATAAAATATCTACTTGTCATTTATCCCCAAAGTTTCGAGATTCCGTTACAAAAAGTGGCTTCATCAGATATATGTGTGTGTGTGTGTGTGTGTGTGTGTGTGTGTGTGTGTATGTGTGTGTTTGTATGCATGTGTATGCGTGTGTGATGATATCTTGAAATCATTTAATACGTAGGCTCCAGGTCAGTGTCAAACATAACAGGCAATGCATGCTTTGCATAACACCTTTCTCTGTTACGTCATTTCAGAATATGAAGCAATTGATTCAATTGATGGCAATATTTTAATATATATGGCTACAACTATGATTATCGGCAACTAAGTTTGGAGGATTTATATGTACACAAAGGGTGCGAAATAAGGGAGATACACTAAGAGAAAGAAAGAAAGAAAGAAAGAAAGAGAAGTCGAGGTAGTGGGGAAGGGGAGAAATGAAGATATAGGTGTCTTTAACGGAAATATGGTCATTGTATCTGTTTGAATATTACCTCTAATCCTTAGAATTAATTTACAAAGAAACAGATAGATCCATCCCATTTCCTTCACATTTGTATTCACCTATACATGTTAATTTTTTTACCTTTCCATACAAACTCGCTTATCCTCTCTTTTTCCCACTCTCTTTTCCTCCTCAATTACCTTTTTATCCCCCTTCATTGTGCCCGAAATGGTTGGACACTGCACGAGTGCGTGCAGAACGGTTTCGTCGCTCTGACTGCAACTCGGGCAAGTCGGTCCGGAGTATTTCGGACCGTGCCTGTCGAGCTTATCCCGAACGGGCAATGCTTCCCAATACCACTGCCAGGCCAGGGATCTCTGGTGATTGTCCATAGGTCCCGGCCCGAAATTTGTCCTGTACAGGGATGTCAGGTGTTCCTCGTCGACGCCCAGATTCTCACCGAGAACGTCGTCGCACTCCCCCCCTCCACTAATCCTCCATAGAACGCCTTCGTGGAATTGAAGTCGCAGAAGTTTGGTCGCGGACGACAGAGTTGCTTGAGAGCAAGGCGGCACTCGTGGTGCCATTTGCCTAGCCTTGGTCTCTGTTTGATCCACGACTGCAGTTCGGCCAAAGAGATGAGCTGCAGGTAAGCGCGCCTCACAAACGGCGACCACACCTGTCACGGTCGCCTATGAAGCGCCGGAGATGTCGCAGTCTCATCGCATGTCTGCGCATCATCAACCACGGCATGCCCAGCCCTCCATTTAGAAAGTGTTGACAGCAAATGGATCGCCTAAACTTCGGAACACTTAGACACACATATATGTTTGTACATATATTTGAGGACAGATATTTATGCACATGCTTGCTCATTTCATTATATCATACTAATTCGTAATTTACCAGTATTTTTAAGGTAAAGCAAGTCTCATTTAGTAATGCAGAATAACGATTTTCTCTCAACTCTGATTATGAAATTACTGTAATATTATCTGGAAGAGAATCAACATCAATCTAGCATATACAAACCACACAGCTGGATACGTTTTAGAATCTATAATATGATTGTTTTAATAAACTGTCGCTCTGGAGTATTTGTGCGTATTGTTATTTGTTCCATTAGAATCAACAATCCAATCCAATCGCCTAATCCGTCCAAGTACATAAACAAAGCACACCGATTCCCACCAGTGCGTGCGTATTTCATTTCTATAATTTATCTACATACACACATACGCACACATACACACACACACACACATACATATTTATACATAATATATATATATGTATATTGATAGATAGATAGATAGATAGATAGATAGATAGATAGATAGATAGATAGATAGATAGATAGATAGATAAATAGATAGATAGATATGTTTTTATTATAGCCACACAGGGCTGAACACAGAAATTGGACGAAATACAAGCGTAGAGTTTTTCATTTTCGAGG
>NC_068992.1:52973436-52977008 GCF_001194135.2 Octopus bimaculoides
GAGAGAGAGAGAGAGAGAGAGAGAGAGAGAGAGAGAGAGAGAGAGAGAGAAAGAGAGAGAGAGACAGAGACAGAGAGAGACAGACAGACAGACAGACAGACAGAAACACAGTGTGTGTGTGAGAGAGATAGACGGACAGAAGGGTATGTACAGTGTGTGCATGAATGCGTCTTGTTATTTGCTTTATAATTCATTATCTTGTTTGCTTCATTGAAATATATGAATTTCTGTACATCATTATTTGTTGTTATTGTTTTGTCTTATTCTTTTTTTTAACGTTCGGTTTTCACGAGCTGGCTTCATTTAGTAGGTGAATTAGTATCGTTAATTAAATAACAAAATATGAATGAGATACCTTCTATGAGATATAAAAAAAACGGTATAAAAGTAACATATATCGCCTCTGTCATCACAACCACCAATACCACTCCTGCTGCTACTAATATTAATACGAATGCTACCATCACTACCACAACTACCATCTCTACCAACCTACTACTACTACATGTTTTTTTCTTAATTTTGATGGAGATTATATGGTAGGTGATAACGAGAATTGGATGATAGTTCTATACACGTGTCCTAGAAGACAGTTTCTTTAGTGCGAGTGCAGGTGTACCACCAATTGATTATATTGACTTCATTATATGATAGTGACTTATTGTAATCGACTTCTGTAACTTCAGTCTAGTGAAAATTTTCCCATTTTAAACTCTTGAATGAGCTACTGTATTTTATGACAACTGTAATAACTAATATCTATTTTTGGTAATGTGTTCAGTCACAAAAATTAGATCAAATATTTTTTGATAATATTTTAATATTTTCTCATCCTCTCTTTATCACATTCCTCCTTTTTTAAATACTTAGTTATATTCAGCTTCTTGTTTGCTGATTTTCTCACTTCTATATTCAAATCTAATGTGATATATTTTTTTCTTCTCCACTCGTAAAAATTGCTTCATTGAAGAGCTCTCATAAAACTGAAACATATTTTTTGCGTGTTTTACATGGTTTATAAGCCGGAGCTATTCTCATTTGAATATTCAACTTTGTACAAAGTACAAAGATCCGATTACTTGCTATCTCCATGAATAAATCAAGTACAATGTTTCTACAAACAGTAATATTTGTTTTTCTTTCTTGCGTATAACTGAATAGTTTTCGCTAATTCATCCAATCCTAATAATGAATTTCATGTCGCAGGTGTTTCAGAATTCGTTGTGCTTTCAGTATTCCGCATTTCAAATGCGTCATGATATTTGTTTTAAATCTTTCTTTGGTAAGAAATATGCTTTGTGGTTACTTCATAGTATAGATGCTAATGTTTATAGCAATAATTCATCACTAAACCCAGCATCTCTATTATAAATAACATTCCACACATAACCATCTTCCCTAAAATTCACACATATTGTATATCAGTTTTAATATTCACTCTTCTAAGAAGGCCGGTGGCAGTCTTCATGTAACTTCAATGTAACATATGATGAACGAGGTCTTGCTGCTTTTAAGATGGTGGGATATGACTTAAGGGGGATTTTTCTACTATTTCTAGCATGTCTCAAGATTGCATACAAGGTATATTGTTGAATATTTCCCAACGGATTCAACCTTTTAAGGATTATAATCAAAATCTCGTTTCCTCTTACAAGGATAGATTGTGTTTTGTTTTGAACGTTATTTTATATTGCAGTGTGATTTCCTTGTTGACATGTCAAATTTATATGCAGTTTTAATGTTATATATTCTCTCTGTTGAAAAGCATCTATGCTGTCGAAGGCGTTCCGTTTTTGATCTTTTCCACCTGCAGCTTATTTTTCTTTATTCCTTTAAGTCACTGCGGAGATCATTTATAGGTCTTTATATTCATGCATCGCCATTCCTACGTCATTGGAAAAATATTGTTTTCCATAGAGAAAAATGGCGTGTTAAAATTTATAGATAACAGGGTTTTATAAATTGTTTATTAAAAAGAAGATAAAAAAAACAATTCACACATTCTTTTATTTTCAGCGCTATATTAGTCATAACTGAGCTGATCCATGTTGAAAGATGTTCCACTTACTGAAATCACACCCATTTTATTGGCGTAAATTATCCCAAGCGGCCTTTATTTTACTCGATGTCGATGTAAATTTTGCGTCAAATTTAACTGCAGCATGTAGCAGGATAAGGGAACGTGTACAAGCAAAAATATTGGTGTTTTGTGAGTGGAAGGAATGGAGGGGAGACCTTAATAAGTGAGAGATGGTTTCATTTGTCTGCTTGGTAAGCTGTAATATTTTAATTCTAACCTTCCAAACTTAATTATTAGGCCTAATTAGAAATTTAATTCTTGGCACAGTTTCCATTACATGCGAATTTCATTGTGCTTGCAATATTCAGTAATCTAAGGTACGAATTGTCTATTCACTCCTGTATTTAGTTCTTTCTTGTTCTCCCCTTCAATTTCAATGTATTTTCTTTCCAGAGAATTTCTGTAAGATGATCTTATAGGAAAGCTTATTATTTACTTTATATCTCCGATTCCACTGGAAAGAACATCTATAAATTATTTCTTTCTACAAGTATATATTCGACATTGTTATTTATATATTTCGCCACTCAGTACATTTCATCAAATTTGGATTTCCAAATTATACTAGATTTTAGATAGATTCTTTGTTCTTCACACCCGATTTTCTTTTTATATTTCACTAAATAAACATCGGTACTATGTTCTTTCTTGTACTTGCGTAGTATATAATCACATGCTTGCATTTGTTAGCGCTGTTATTCGTCTGCTCAAGTTCCATTAATTGACGGTAATATATATTACAGCAGTGCTCATTTCACATTTAAAATTCTCTGACATATTTTCTCCCATTATGCAAAAAGATAGATTGTTACGCAATGTCAGGATGGCTAACTAGTTACCTATGCTTCATGTGATGTAAGATTTGGCTTACTATTGCACGTGCCTTTATTGTCTATACCTGGGTCAAGTTTTGATGAAATTTTACTCTCACATTTGGCACGGAGCACAATCCATTTTTTTTTTGTATAAATGTATTTCGCTTCCACTCACTGGAAGGTATACGCACACGGTCTAATTGTATTATTATTCACAAATTCCAGACATAGTTTTTTTATCGTTTTGATGGTTATTTTTAGTTTCTGTTTGAATTGTGTTCGATCAGTATACACGACTTTGTACTGATAACAACTTTATACTCATTAGATTGTTTCACACACAAATTTTATGATTCAATTTGTTCTTTTGTGATATATTATTTTCAATTAAGTTTGAAGCTTTGCGTATGTGTTAATGAGTAGGCTTTCACTAACATTTGTAGTGGTTGCGCAATCGATGTAAGTTGCCCTAGTATTTTCTTTCGACATTATCATTTCATTGGGTGTTTATTTTATGTCTGTATATTTCGCTTTTGCGCATTGTCTGTTCTTTTGTGCGTGCAGCTTTGTTGTCTTTCTATGTTTGGCCTTGGAGACCTGATCATTATTCGGTCAGATCTTTTTCCATTAATTTGCGTAGAATTACCGAATGTTTCCTGCTTGCACTACTTTTTATG
>NC_068992.1:52978141-52981657 GCF_001194135.2 Octopus bimaculoides
TATATATATATATATATATATATATATATGTAGACCAACCACATGGCTCTGGGTTCAGTCCCACTGCATGGGTGGTGTCATTTATTATACTCTCGGGCCGATAAAAGCATCGTGAGTGAATTTCATAGATAGAAATTGAAAGAAGCCTGTCGTATATGTGTGTCTGTGTGTGTGTGTGTGTCTGTCCTTGTCCCCCACCTTCACTTACCACTGGTGATGGTGTGTTTCAGTAGTTTGGCGAAAGAGACCGAAATAATAATTCCTGGGCTCGATTTGTTCGACTAAAGGCGATGCTCCAGCATGGCGGCAGTACATGTATGTGTGTGGGTTTCTGTGTTTGTTTGTTCATATGTCTGTGTTCGTGATGTTAGTCGAGCGTCTGCATCTGTTCCTGTGAATCTATACTTGTGTTTACTTACAATATTTTTCTCTTCGTATTTCCAGAAACCTTAAAGTAAACTGGTAGGAATTCGCGAAAGGATGATATAAAATGATAAATTCTATCATTAGAAATCGTATTCTGTGACTATATTCAGTTTTTTATAGTATCTTTTTTTATTCATACTTATTTTATTCATTCCCAGTTAATTTTTGGTATGTAGCCTCAAGTTTTATGAATCATATAATTTCATATGGTATAATAATGTTATGTTTGTATGACTAAATTAATTTCATACGAATATTGTGCTTTAGGTTATAGTTTCTTGTAAGTTTTCTCTTCGTTTATATATTCTGCTTCCTTTTAAACAAAACATAAACCAAACAAAAATTGTGAAGAACCGTGTTACTTTTAACATCATCAATTTATAAATTTGCTTTTATTATTAATTTTACTATGTAAAATGTTCCTGCAAGTAATAGTTGTTCTTTAAATATTTACACTGTTGAAAAGCGATGCATTAAATGCTAGGTGTTAATACTGTTGCATGAATTATATTTATATGTACTTTAAAATATATGTAGTTCGATTGGAATTTGGGGGTAAATCGGTTGGGGGAATGGAATGTATTAAATGGATATCGATATTTGCATGTTATTTGTACGAATGTCTTCGTAAGAATACGTGTGAAAAAATGTTTTAAATAATTTATGTTAAAAGAAAATTTCTAGACGCAGAAAGGAAAAAATATGTAATACATAAAAGTGTGTGTTTGTGTACGTGTATACATGTATATTTAAACGTAGGTATGTATCTATCTATCTATTCATCTCTCTCTCTCTCTATATATATATATATATATATATATATTGAGAGGGAGAGGGAAAGAGACAGTGTGTGAGAGAGAAAATAGGGTAAGACATTAAGAAATTTGATGCATTCTTGTGTGTGTGATTCGGCGTTTGTGAGCCTGTATTTTTTTATTTTGTCAAAGTGGAGCCTATATGTGGTAATTTTTGAGTGTTTAAATAAATGTACTTATTTATTTCGCAGTTGTGCATATTTCGTTGTTATTTTAGAATTTGCACTTGTATGCCTTCGTTTCTTAGTCCACATATATTTTATCATTCGATTTCTCTTTATGGACTATAACATAATATACATTATGCAAGTTTCCATAAACTTTTATATTAAAAAGACACAGAATAGAAAATGCATGTGGGTATGCCATGGTATAAGAGATTATATGTAAAGTTTATGTACATGTTGGTGTACTTCTGCACGAAACTGAAATCATGCTCATATGTATTATCGAAATACTGTAAAGGAACAGATATCAGATATCTAACCATACAATAACAACTTTTGCATTCCCATTATCGCCCCACTCTACAATATTTGTAGAATATCCTATACAGACATTTTGTTGCTCCTTAAACATGTAACCTTAAACACTGTTGCATTGATACATGTGTAACTAAGATTGAAGCAGCTTCAATGCAGAAATGCCTTAGTATATGACTTGTAGTTTGAAGTAACTATTTCTATAGCGTATTGCTTTTGAAATACTTCAACAGTAAATTCTGGAATGATGAATGACATAAGTATTTTCTAATTGCAGCTAAAACACTTCCAGATATTCATGTTATTGAACCCGGTGAATGTGCACAAGCGGCAGACATTTGTAAAAGAAAACATTTTTAAAATGAAAGATATGTTGTAATTATCTCGACATCTCACTCATGTATTCGAGTAAACTGAAGTTTTAATCAATAATTTGTGATAACATAATTAATTTTATAATTTTTCATTTGTAGAGTGACTAATTCAAATCTATTTGGAGAATTATCGTAGTGGGATTGTCTGGTGGAGATTTACGGAAATATTTGGAGGAAAATGGTTAAAAAGCTGTCATTGCAAATTCAGACTACATGAGATGTTGAATTCGTACATTCATTTCCCCACCACACGCACTCAAATCTTCACTAGATTTGTTTTGAACATTTAAGTTGAATCACATGTGAAATCTGCAAATAACGCCTGTTAGGAAATATTTGCTGAACTGTTTTCTCATACTCAGCAACATTTCAAATAGTCTTTGCTTAATGGAATTAAACTTAAATTATTTCCACCAAAAATATATATCGATACCCACAAAACATGTCACATTTATACTGAAGGCTTTCTATGGTTTCACTCTATTTTTATAGACGTTTCACTTCAAACTTCAAAGCAAAGAAAAATTGTCTTTTCTCGTTTACGAGGCATTTTAACATTTTTAGACCTCTCTAATATATTTGATAAAAGCCAATATTACTTTTGAAAGAATTCTACAAGATACGTTACGATTGTATTCTGACGAAAACCACATTACAACTTTATTTCGATCTGCTACTTATCTCAGAGTTCATGTCATGGCAGTTAACTTGTGTATGCACCAACAGTTCAATAAAATCGTTTACCTTAATCTGACACATTTCGTTACGAATAGACGGCTACTAAATGTACGGCATATTAGGAAATTTATACGTTCAACATTAAGTTGTAGTACTGAAATTATTCCCAAAAGAGTGGCAGGTAATACTCGGAGAATCATACAACGAGTGTGTCTATAAGAGCGTTTTTTCTTGCAGTTGTTGCTGCAATATCGGCAACATATATCTTATATTTCTAAATTCATTCTAGTCAATATTTCTTCCTCTATTGTACGAGTAACTAAAGAACTATTAAATCAACATAAGCATAGAGCTTCATTTAGGTCTTTCAATGCATTGCAAATTTACGTTGAGCCGAATTATGTCGTTCTTTCACATACCGCATCATTCGATAGAAGAAATTTGTTATTTTAACACCATCTACAGCCATACGAATAGACATTGTGATTCAAGAAGCCGCTGCTGCAAGCATCGCAAGTTATTCGTTTCTTGCGTACGGTTTCTCAGCATTTGCAATTGAGTGCCAGGCTTCAAAAAATTACTTTCTTACTGTCACGGATTTCAGAAATGTATTAACTAGAAATCAGGCCATATTTTAAAATTTATTAGGTTTCATAGGTTTACTATATTTTCTCTGCAAATAAAGCACAATCAAAGGTGTTTTTCATATTTGTGAGTACATGCATATATATATATATATAT
>NC_068992.1:52981954-52985529 GCF_001194135.2 Octopus bimaculoides
TGTGTGTGTGTGTGTGTGTGTGTGTGTGTGTGTGTGTGTGTGTGTGTACGTCTAAGCTCAAACACAAAATAAATTCGTCTAAGTATTATCTTACATTCAACTTCTACTTCCCTTTCTTTCTTTTAACAATTACACCAGCGAAAGCTCATTACGCCATTTTCTCTAAACTAGTATGTATACTTTCCACGTTCATATTTGAATTTTTTACGTTTCAATAACTTTTCTCTGATTTTACTCATTGACGAATTTGATGGTTATATAGCGAGGGACATATATCTGAGGAGACCCAGAACGGGTCGAAATGTGTTGTACCCCATAAAGTCTATTACATATTCCATCTATTTTTTCAATACTGTTACCCCAACCACCACTATGAAGTCCCTGCAGTAAATCTACGGATACCAGTAGGTAATCGAAACTGTACCGGTGATTTATTCATCATCCATGCTGAGAAGGAAACAATGAGAAATGTTCAATTATACATGTTCTGTTACCCAACTCAAACTCGTCATGCTTACATGACACCGACGAGTTTGCGTAGGGTAGAAAGACTTATGTAACTGGACATTTCACAGACTGTATCGTTCTGTGGAGGAGGCAATTTCGATACATACACACATATGTATGTGAGAATCACTATTTGCAGTACATTATTATAGACTTCAATTTTACACTGTATTCTCTGGCTTAATATTACTTCACTCACACATACATATATATCTATGTATCCGCCCAACTCTCTCTTACTCTCTGTCTCTTTCTCTCTCATTATGTTCCTTTCTCTCTCTCTCTTTCTCTCTCTTTCTCTCTCTCTCTCTCTCTCTCTTTCTCTCTCTCTCTCTCTCTCTACGTATATATATATATATATATATATAGAGAGAGAGAGAGGAGATATATATATAGATATATATATATATAGAAATAGATATACATACACATATACACATACATACATATATATAAGCACACACACATAAATGTATGTTTCAATTCATGTATATATGCGCACATATACATTCATACACATGTATACACTCGAGTAAAACATGTGCATATATATACATACAAATGGGAGTGTGTATGCTTGCGTTTGTATGTGTGCGTGTGCGTGTGTATGTACTCGTATCTGTGTGCGTGCATGTACTAAGGTTGAAATTAGTATAAGAAATAACAGAAGCATTCTTGATTCATAGTACTGTAATTTCTCCTTTAATCCAATTAGCAGAAATACAAAAACAAAAATCTGTTCGTCTATGGAGATTCAAATAATTTTATGTGCTAGAATAAATCTCTATTCCTTAGACAAAAAATGGTGAATGGGAAATTGCTTTGTGGAGTAGTTAGCATCATTGAGTTTGTGATGCGTGTGAAATAGTAATGAAGGGTAACATAATAATATCTGTTAAGGAATAGAACACAAGCTGATAGTATCGATTTTGTCGTATTCTAGCAAACGTCTTTCTTAAAGAATCTGTCTTTTATTGGCAAAATTTCGAAAGTTTTCTTAACCTTCCTAAAGAGAATATTTGTGACAATCCATCATTCCTGAAAAGTGGAAAAAAAAAAGGTGATTTCATTATTTTCTTTCAGGTCGTGTGATTTCAAATTCCAATTAGTTCTGAGCTTGTAATGCAAACACGCGGTTTCTTGGTTTAATAGGAAATATTTGGATTATGCACAACCCACAGGGATTCAAAGAGTAAAAAATAAATATCTTTAAATAAACAAGAAACGCGGTGTTTCATCTTGATTTGGATTGAATATCCCTTGTGTTGAATCATTGAATAATTTCTAAAGTTTATTTTGAAATGTTCAGCTTCACAATAGAGATAATCTAATGAGAGATGGTTTCATAATATTTGTTGTTGATAGTGATCTTCAGAAATATTAAACTACCAGGGTCATGGTAATATTAATAGATATTATGAAGAGTCTCGTGACTTAAAATCTATACAATGAAAACCAATGGAAAGACAATGCCATACAACTAACCTATTGAAACTGAATTGTAGCATAATTTGTATAAGAATATTAGCAATACTGATAATATTAAAAATCTGAGAAAAATATATCGGTATTATTCTTTTCTTAAGATGACAAATACAGCAACAATAGCTGTATAACATGAAAATATTAATTCTCCGGCGGAATTTCAGTACAATAAGGAATGGCATGTGACATGAATTTTCAAACATAAAGTTGAAGGTAAATTTTAACGTGATATAAACTTACAAGTAAAAAATGGTATCTTGCATACATTTGTAGAAAAAGGGGCCAATATCTGGCTTTGAGTCACATCCCACTCACTTCATAAGACAACTCACCATGTGCATCTAGTACAACATGAGTAAGACTATAAACATAAACAAACACAGGATTATGACAACCGAAATGCTTCTAATTATAGGTTAGTTCCCTTAATGCTAAAAATCACCAAATCACAATCAGTAGTCACGGCAGACATGTTCAAATTATGACTTCATTGCATCAATGTGATGTGACCACATCCTATACAGAGCAACGCATTTTATATTTCCCTTCCACATAAAACCAGTAACCTACAAACACTTTACTACGTCAGTTCAGCTAACTTATCAATGCTTTACTATGCATCAAGAGCTAAACTTCCTTGAAATTTTGTGGTATTTCTGTGGATAGTAACTCTACATAAATTGCTCTTAATATGGTAACCAAGTTCCTATTTGTAGTAAAGATTGTTCGCCAAAATAACATGGCAGTCCCAGTCTAGGGCGAATGTAGCTGTAATTTAGCCCCAGGAGATATCGTCTGCAGCTGGCTATACGGCACGATCTCTGTCCTTATATTTTCGAATAAGGGAATCCAATATATTTGATATTGAAGTGTGAAGGAATGTAAAAATGATGAGTTTCAGAAGCTTGATAGATGATGATAATAGTTGATTTTGTAGACAGTGCAGATTGCATTTCGGAATATTTTGATTTACTCTGTTGAATAAAGAAACCACTTGATGTGCATTCAGACCTCAAGAATAGATCTGGCGAAAACAGTGTCATTCAAAAGTGTCTGTAGTGATACAATGGCCCTTAAAGAAGAACAAAACTTTTATTGCTCATTAACAAAATTTTTCTAACATTTTTACCCTCCCAAATCTTTTGAAAACTACTCAAGGCATGGCACCATCGTTAGTTACAGGAAAAGTGGATACTAAGATATGTAACTATGTTGTGTATGCGTGTGTATGCCTACTGTGTGTGCGCCTGTCTGTGTGTGCGTGATGTTTAAAAGCAATTAATT
Source organism: Octopus bimaculoides (assembly GCF_001194135.2). Lineage (NCBI taxonomy): Eukaryota > Metazoa > Mollusca > Cephalopoda > Octopoda > Octopodidae > Octopus > Octopus bimaculoides. The sequence continues at coordinate 52,985,231 of NC_068992.1, forward strand.
GAGATGATATCTCATATGAATATAACATATTTAAAGACTCAAAATATATCAGATGCAAACAACCATTACCTTACCGGCGGTGTATGACAATGCTAGATAGGTTCTTTCCCCCACTGGACTGTGTCAGTAGTGTGTACTTCAGGCAATCACATACCAAAACAAAATATGGGACGAAAGATATAGAAGAGTTGTAAATAAACATTCATTGTTGTTGCAGATAGCTGGCAACGGAATAATAAAACCTACCACGATGAATTTAATCTAATACTACTTGTTTAACAAGAAGATAATATTTTATT
>NC_068992.1:52985865-52991771 GCF_001194135.2 Octopus bimaculoides
CTCTCTCTCTCTCTCTCTCTCTCTCTCTCTCTCTCTCTCTCTCTCTCTCTCTCTGTGTTTCTCGCTGTGTGTATGTACACACTCACGTGTGCGCTTACACGCACACACGCTCATACACATATATTCATATATTTATAGATACATACATTTGCTTGTATGTATAAGTAACTGAATAAAAATATCCATATGCGTATGTGTGTGAGTGTATTTAATGTAAAATGTATGTTGATAATATTTTTTCAGACAATGATATTCTGACACGAATTTATGATAATGTTCACCCTCTCTCTCTCTCTCTCTCTCTCTCCCTCATATAAACTCACATATATATATATATAATTCGTATTCACACACTAGCATATGTGTGTTCGTACGTGCGTTTGTTTGCATGTATGAATGCATGATTGTTTGCGTGTATGTATAATTACGTGATTGAGTGTACATAGATATCTACGTCTATATGCCTGTATCTAAAATTAACTCACAAATCAACGCAGCATTTTTGAAGTAATGCCATGTGAAAGGTTATCGATGCCATAAGGCTTAGATGCTAAGTACAAAATATTACCGGATATTACTTTTACACTGAGCGGAAATCCTCTAACTATATTATGATCTCAATTTCAATAGCTTTTAACCTGCTTCAGTCTCATACTGCGTTTCCGGACAGAACATTTTCATTACAAAAACATCAACAGATTGATAGGTTCATACATTTCCTGTCCTTCGCTAACCATAGTTTGCAGCGATGAAATCTCTTCAGCTCTCTTTAAACTTGGATGTCAGTGAGTTGGTTAAAGAAATTAGATAAGGAAATTGTTGATGATTTAATCAATTTCCATACTTTAAGCAATATTCACGAATGCTGCTCGCTGTGCAGCTTGTTATAGAAATATTTTACTAAGGTCATGTGGAAGATATATTCTTGTCTATATTCTTGAATTGTCTCTTTAGAATTAATGGGATTGGGAATGTTCTGTCGTTATCTACACTACGGATCATTAGTCGATTATCATAGCAGTGATACGGAATCATATCGGAGTGATGATTGCCCCATTACAAAAGCTACAAACAAAATAACATCCTATAAGTAATGTGTTTTAAAATATAATTTGTATTCAAATCTAGAAGTTTGGAAGAAAAATCCTATGGCGTACCATTCTGACGTTTCTTCGTCTAATGTAAATTTTTTTATTATATTTAGTCCATAAATCATTATAGCGAATTAGAAACGAATTCGCTATTTGAACGGAAATTGGTCATGTAATATTCTAAATGTCCTTTTTTTGTTTGCTTTTTTTTTTTTTACCAATTATCACTTTTTTCGGACAATGGACAGGGGCATGTTGGGATACCGCCTTAAAGTGTATTGTCGAACCAATCTAACCCCGTACATTTTTTCATTGTTTTAAAGCCAAAGAGTTAGTCGTGTTCTTCCCCCCCCCCCACGAACTACTAAGTTATGAGGACTTAAACAAACCAACACCTGTTGTCAAGCGGAAGTGAGAGACAGACACAAAAACACACAAGCACAGACACACGCACACACACAAACTACACACACACACGCGTGCGCGTACGCGAGCGTTGAAAAGGTTGCAAGTAGCAATGAAAGAGCTTTGACAACCAAAAACAAACCAAATAACTTACTGTTTAACCAGATGAAACAATCGATTGGATATTCAACCAATTGGATAATAAAAAAGGAGTGGGATTGAACCAGTGCTTGCGTTAATGATATTGGCGTAATGATTCTCTCCCTAGATACAACAATATAAATATAAATATATATATATTCCCGTAGGATCTTCGAGCGAGATCGTTGCCCTGACTGGCTCCCGTAGGATTTTCGAGCGAGATCGTTGCCAGTGCCCCTGGACTGGCTTGTGCGGGTGGCACATAAAAGACACCATTTCGAGCGTGGCCGTTTTCGTGCGGGTGACACGTAAATGCACCCACTACACTCTCTGAGTGGTTGGCGTTAGGAAGGGCATCCAGCTGTAGAAACTCTGCCAAATTAGAGTGGAGCCTGGTGTTGCCATCCGGTTTCACCAGTCCTCAGTCAAATCGTCCAACCCATGCTAGCATGGAAAGCGGACGTTAAACGATGATGATGATGATGATGATGATATATATATATATATATATATATATATATATATATATATCACCACTACCAACACGGTCACTACTACTACAACAGCCAACGATTCTAGTCAACGCACTAGACTGCCATTATGTCCCCACACATAAAACGCTTCCACGTGGACTCTGTTGAGACCAGTAAGAAACAATTATGAACTTTTCTTTTAATCACGTTATTTTATTTGTGACAGTGGAGCTTTTGTGAATGAAGATCGAATTTCAATCTGAACTGTGTACGAGCATATTCTAGCTTCAGAACTTTCGCTTCGCCTTGATTTTCATGGCACGAACCTTATTAATGTTTGTACGGACAGAAATGTTTGATAGGATGCAATATAGTACATAATAGCAATTTAATTTATCAAATAGTGTCATAAAAATATATTCAATCAGTTTCAGATAAATTAATTACGAATATACGAAACGGATTATAATTCATTAATACTTGCAATTTAGAATCTAATTGACGATCTGCATAAACTTTATAAAGCAGTTACAAATATACATTTCACAGAAACCAATGCCGTAAAGTAAAATATTAGAGGATAGAGAGTAGGGAGATACAATATAATCGAAGCAAGACAATTTTTAAATAATAAAGATAGTAATGTGAATCGAACTTTTAAAATGAGTAGTACTCTCATTTTGTTCTAATGCTGGTTGATCTAAAACGAATTCTTAAAAATAACGTATAAAATCGTTTAAATGGAATAGGAAGATACGTTTTAGTTTTCTTTTTTCTACACTAATTCAGTTGCGTTGCAACAATATGTAACTGGCTTTAAACAAAACCATCGCATGCGTAGTTTTGTTTACAGATCCTTTTATAAGCTGCAAACGCACTCACGCACACATGTTCGTATGTATATTTCTGTCAGAAACTAACGCACACACATGCATATGCATACAAAGCATTGTATGTACATGGATGGTTAATGAATCTACTTGACATTCTGCCAAAGGCTATCAGTATTTCAACGAGGTTGATATAAATCGTTAAACAGTGGCGACATCAAGACAAACTTCTGAACTTTTGGAACTAGGTCTACCATTAAATAATAAAAGAGAAAACATCTTCGTCTGAATATAAACCATGTCATACTGAAAAATGTTCCTGCAGTATCCCAAGCGCACTTCTATTTAATATTCGGAATCTTTAATAGATTATCTGCAAACGACTAATACTGCGATATTTTTCTATAATAAACGTCAAACACGTAAATTATGTATGGGTTTTACAAGTAAACTTCTCCAAAATAACGACAAGTATATAATTAAGAATAATTATCGCCCACATAAAATTATCTCAGATGGAGTACAGCCGATAGATTTGCCATAAAGTTAGCATTCGCTTTAATTTAAGTAGCGATTCAAGATATTTTTAAAGTTAAAATGTAAAATCTCAATATATTTATGTATGGGAAGCAATTAAATAAAAGAAGCAAGAATGAAAAATAAAACAGATTAATATACCTCAGCATATAACTAAGTAATTTTGCGACAATGATTAGAGCGCTTACTTGTACATCAGCAGAATCACAAAATACATACACATAGTCTCGCGCAAACCAACACACACATACCTGATATCTGTACGTGTATGTATGTGCATACAAACATACACACACACACACACATATACATACATGATTATGTGTGTGTCTGTATACATAGTGTGATTGTATATGTATGCATGTGAATTTATGGGTTGGTGTGCATATATGGCTGTGTTATTAACGAACTTCAATGAATTGTCACGCGGAAGTGTCTACATAGCAATGGCTATGTTCATTATGCACATCCGTATGGAGAACCGCAGTAAATCCATTAACATACTTATACTAATAACAACACACAGTTTAATTACTAGAGACACAAATTAAAGTATACACTTCGAGATTGAGTCTCACGTATAGACGTAAACGTCGCATTTAAATGTGAGTTAGGCTATAAAATAGATGATTTATTCCAACGAATACAGATGAATGAAATAGTGCTTCTACGTTAATTTAACTAGCCTTTTAATGAAATATCATACACTCATTAATTTTAAATTAAGAGAAGTTTATTTTCACTGAAATAAAATTTAAGGTTCCTGGAATTGTAATTGTAACCGTCTATTTAAATCGTGCATTTGAATTCTGAAATAAAATATATATTCGTTATATACTCTTTATTTATTTATGATGTGTATAGTTAGTGCAAGTGATTCCACTTTCTGAGTATGCACGTATCTCAAAAGTATGCACCCAGGTGAGATCATTGTAAAACAAGTAATGCATACACACACATTTATATACATAGACACACACACACAATCACACAAGCAAACACACTCACACATACATATGTATGGATATGTATATATGTATTTTCTCTTGTTTTGTCGTACTGTTTTCGCTTGTTATGCCATATGGGCAGTGATTCCATAAGGGCACCCTACTTGTTATAAAATACTATCTGCGTCGCCTCCATGGCATCTAATTATTATTAGTAGCTCATAATAATATTATTAGTAGCTCAAGTTTTTATAAAATAATACTTATCTCTCAAGAGGTGGAGTACATTTTTGTTGACCATATCTTCATGGAAACACTATACGGCCGCTAGCATTTATAAAGTGTTAAACACTTGGGTATGCAAATTAGGGACGCCTTCATAGAGAAATTGTTGCATTTGTTGAGTATATAAGGAGCTTGTCTGCTGGTCAGAATGCTGTCAGAATGACTCCTCTGATGAAAACCCAATAAAGTTCGAAAATCAATTAAGTTAGTTTATGATTGTTTTCAACTGCGGAGAAATAGTTAAAATTTATCCAGGTTTCTGGGCTCTTTTCGCAGTTATACATCGTTCCAAATTTGCATTAGTTTTTGTATCAAAAAAAGGAAGAAAGGAGCTTCTTTGCAGTTTGTTGAGAAAACGCTAAACGTGCCTGAAAATGTGCCCCCAACTAAAAGGCATGAAGAACTATCAAATAAGGTGAATAAGTACTAGGGGATGGGGGGAGAGGAGAAAGAACTAACACACGATCGTTCTAGAACTTCCATAAGAAATACCTGAAAGGCTTTCATTTTCTATTCATTACTAAATCTCTTTCCCTCTTCTTCATTGTTAAAAGTAAAGAAGCTAGAAAAGATCGATTGTATTTCAGTCTCATTGTCATTGCAAATGACTGAGGCTTTCCTTTCACTTTCTCTACCGCTTTACTCATTTTCTCTACAGTAAAAAGAGTGAAGGTGTCTGGCTCAGTGGGTGGGGGTATTCGGCCCACGATCATAATTTCATAAGTACGATTCCCTGCAGCACGCTGTTCTTGAGTAATCTACTCTATTTCACAATCATTAATGTCTATAGTGAAAGGAAATGGTACGAACATTAACACTATGGAGTTCGAAAAATGATCAATTCCTCGACGAATCTGCGACCCGTCTATGTGTAGAATGCTTACCCCTACAGAATCTGGGACCACAGTCTTATGAACCTATAGATCGTAAATTGCCTACGGTCTTATTCTGCAATAGAGATAGGTTAATGTATTTAGTTAAAAGCAACATACATAAATACACATACATAAATGTGTATATAAATAGACACATGCATTACACACGTCCATCCATTCATCCATCCATACATGCACTTACACACACAGACACATATATATATTTATATATATGTATGTATGTATGCATGTATGTATGTATGTATGTATGTATCTATCTATCTATCTACCTATCTATCTACCTCTCTCTCTCTCTCTCTCT
>NC_068992.1:52994765-52995887 GCF_001194135.2 Octopus bimaculoides
ATATATATATATATATATATATATATATATATACATATATATTTATACATATGTAAATATATACATATATATGCTTATACATATATGTATGTATATATATGTGTGTGTATGTATAAGTATATGCATACATAATCCGGAACGGTAACATTGTTGCATGCATTATCATGCGTTTCTTGCATTCACGTTTGGCTGCTTATTTTAAATTACGTACAGAAAAGTACTATCCTGTGAAGCGCAGGAATACGTTCTATCCTCAGTTCTTTTTTGCATCATTTCTAAAATAGTTCATCGATCTCCTTCCGTCCGTCCTTTTGCTACATATGCACAAACACTCCTGACCCAAATGCCAAACTAGTATTCTGTTCGATCCTACCGGTCTCACACTAACCCATACGAGCATTATTTCTTAACGATGTACTTTGGCTTCTTCAGATCTACCAACTAATAATATCTTCCTTGAACCAGTAGACATTTCCCGGTTTAAACACAATATTAATATCATAAATCTCAGCAGTCTTCGAGGCTGCTCCTTAGCTGATCATCCTGCTACTGCAACTATTTGTACAGCCAGAGACGGTTGCTCTTTTGCCACTTCTACATAAGCGCTCAAGTCTCACAGTTATCATCATCTCATCACATGTGTTAACTTTAATATCCAAAACATTGCACAAACCAAAGAACTGTGTCACGTTCCCATAAACTTTGACTGTCATAAACTTAGCCATTCTCACCATCTTATTCACAGTCATCCATTTGCAATATTTATTTGATATGGAGCATTAATGGTTTCGGTGTCCTATGGGTCAGTTATCGTTTCAGTGCTCACGTGCACTGTTATTCTTCGTTAATACATATATTCACACATACACATACAGAGACACGCACGCATATATATATATGTGTGTATATATATGTGTGTGGGGGGTGATAAGTAGCTTGCTTACCAACCACATGGTCCCGGGTTCATTCCCACTGCGTGGCACCTCGGGCCGACCAAAGCCTTGTGAGTGGATTTGGTAGACGGAAACTGAAAGAAAACCGTCGTATATATGTATATATATATATATGTGTGTGTGTGTGTGTGTGTGTGTGGGTGTGTGTGTGTGTGTGGGTGTGTGTGTG
>NC_068992.1:52996349-53005133 GCF_001194135.2 Octopus bimaculoides
TATATATATCACGCATTATATATATATATATATATATATATATCTTTATATATATATACAAACATATATATATATCTATATATGTATGTATGTATGTATGTATGATTGTATTGCATTTGTGTGTGGTTGTGTGTGTGTACTTGTATGCGTATGTATTTACATTTATACATTCACCAAATAAGTAGGCAAATGAAGATTTTATCACTTCCTTAATGACCAGTTGCAATTGTTTCTGTGCCAACTTTGTTTTCAAAGCCAGTTCACGCAAGGGTTCCAAGTGAGAATTAATCTATTATTTGCAGTGTTAAATATTCGCGAGGCTCGTCTTCAAACTCACATCGGATGTACAACTCTTTCATTGTGTGTCTGCCACACATTATGTTTTGCTTATATTGAGAAGAAATAAATTATGGAAACGTGTCAGGGGAAAATACAATGTCAAAGCGAAAGCTGATTAATGCATGGTTATGGGATAAAGAAGTAGAGAAAGAATAAGAAGAGGAGGGAGAAAGGAAAGGAAAATATGGGAAAGAAGAAAAAGAGGAGAAAGAAGGAGGAATAATGGGGAGAAATAAATGAAGAAGATAGAGGAAAAAGAGACGAAGTTTAAGTTGGAGAAGGTTAAGTTGAAGAAGAAGAAGAAGAAGAAGAAGAAGAAGAAGAAGAAGAAGAAGAAGAAGAAGAAGAAGGCGGAGGTTGAGGAGGAGGAGAAGGAGGAGAAGGAGAAGAAGAAGGCGGAGGAGGAGGTGGAGGAAAAGGAGGAGGAGAAGAAGAAGAAGAAGAAGAAGATGAAGAAGAAGGAGAAGAAGGAGAAGAAGAAGGAGAAGAAGAAGGAGGAGGAGGAGGAGAAGAAGAAGAAGAAGAAGAAGAAGACGGATGAAACGCTGCTATACATTTCGTCCGGTGTGCTAACGATACACATATATACATATGCATACGTGCACACACTCGCACAGAGGTGTGTATGTTTACGTGTATATGTATACATGTGATTGTCTGCATGTACGTGCATTTTACTATGTAAGGATGTATGTATACTGATATACAAAATCGGGTGTATAACTGAAAAGATATGCAACGTGTGTAATTCATTCTGTTAGTAGAATCACTAGACCACCGGAAAGAGTACGCTGTAGATTTTTACTTACATGCATTTATGTTCATAGTTGAATTTGTAACATAATTCAAATCACGACTTAGATGTTATATTCCCGGTGCCGATGAAGAATGCACGAAGTGACTACAAGCACATTTTTGTCTGATGAGGAGTATTCATCTAAACAAATATATTCATGTTAATTCTGCTCTCCTGATTATGCAAGAAATCAATGTGCAAAACTATACGTTTATATAATATAGTTGCAGTGACCGAAATGTTTTCTATCTTTGAAATTTATCTTAGACTTTGAGAAACAAATCAATTATTTGTATTTTGGAAGAAAAAATTAATAATCAGTAAAGAGAATTAATTACGTTTTAAGATATAATTTTTCCTATGAAAGTGCTGCATAAAGCAATACTCTTGACAATATTGTTAATGCAATGTGTAAAAATATTCGCAAATCTCATTAAACGATTTGTTGCGTAACGAGATTTTTTCATACAAATACCAACGTTATTCCCATTTCATCGTCTGGCAATCATTTTCTGTAAATCACTGGACAGAAATAAACAAATGAAATATGTCACACATATTGCTGCAATATTTTGTTAATGATTTCCGCATTTTTGCATCTATAGCTCACTTACAATTTAGAGGAACGTTGCCCTTTGCATATTTATAGGCCGCCCCAAAAGTCTTATGTGATGAAAGGAGAACTCTTTTAATTTGAGGATCGGTTCAAAACAATTTCTATAATGTCCTCTCTGCTAAAGTGGTTAGTTGATAACATTGAACCAAAGGACGGATTTAATGTTTCATCTTAAGATAGAAACAGCTCATCTACGGGATTCCTCAGACTTCTTATCTGCGTCGTTTCACTGAAGACATCAGTAGATAAAGACATTTTCCTAAAATGCCCTATGTGTAATCTAAAACCACAAACTCGAGAATCGAACGCTGTTAGTAAAATTTATATCCAGTGAGATGGATATAGTATTGTTTAATCTGGTCCAAACCGGAATTCATGTGCTCTGCTGTTTTACCCCAGAATGTTTAGTGCAAAATACCAAATGTACGAGATTTTGACATTTTATTTCAAATTCAGACTATAAATCTACGAGGAAATAATTTTACTTTTCCTCCTTCTTTGGGCGCTAAAAGGGCTACTGTACAAGTAATGATATAAAGGTAATCGACTCAATCTATACCACGAAATGTGTAGCCTTCTGCAGGATTTTGAAATTGTCGTCATCGTCGTCATCGTTGTTGTTGTTATCGTTAAGATTGCTGATATTTTGTCCATGCTCAGGCAAGGCGGCTTTACTCTTGTTTTTGTTTCGAATTATATTTTGTTGCTGATTGTTTTTGTATCTTACTGCACGGAAATATGCGAATTTGTCTTCCAGTTACTTCGTTCTTATCCTGGTTGATGAGAAAGATATATTTGAACACTTTTATTCTGCCGGTTTGTTTCTCTTGGCTACATTTCATCATGCATCTTTATATATGGGTTGGGAGAAGAGACGAGCTGAGAGAAACAAAACCATTGAACAGGCCCTGTAGCAAAACGTTTGTGGAATGCAAATCATTAACAAATTGTAAAAGGAAAATGTAGAAAGCGTAGAAAAAGAAACAACGCTATCATCCTTGAAAAATATTACACTTGTGAAGGAAAAATAACTCTGGGGGAAATAAAATTCATATTGAAGACTTAAACTTTTGTAGCGAATGCACAAGTTAATAACAACAGCAACAACTACAATGAAGCACGCGTTTTACAGAACGACCATTTCAGTGGCTGTGAAAATGGTTTAGCGCACTTTCTTTCCCCAGATATTTTAGTGAGCGTTCATCTTAGCGATTTTGGAAGCAATTTAGCTAGCGCCCTTTTTCCTTATTTTTTCTGTGAATAGAAAATGTCCAGTGTGCAGAAAGATAGGATAGTGATCCGTCACAAAATATTATATTTTCTGTCTGAACGATGTGACCAATTAATGCTCTGCAAGAGGGGTGTTACACGGCAAAATGAAATAATGTGAGACCAAGTCGGGTCTTCGTAAAGACCTGAAGATCCGTCTCTTTATTGCTACATTGGAGTCTGTACTGTTGTACGGGTCCGTGACTTGGACACTGACCCAGAGACTGATTTAGATGATGAATGGCTGTCACACGAGAATGCTGAGCATGGCTCTGAAAATTAGTCAGTATACACTGAGGATGAAGAACTCTGAATCTTAGCTCGAAAACAACACAGAGGAGACTGAGGTTAGCTGGACATGCTCACCGTCATTTAGAGTTCCTGTGGAAAGCCCTACACGAACACACTAGAAGAGGGAGACCGAGGATGACATATGTTGATGTCCTAAGAACAGATAGAATATTAATATTTGAATTATTTCCCGAACTAAATGAGTCCAGTGAATATACTCTGGTATAAAGCAGTTTTACAAATGATGCTGAAATTCTATTTTATTCTTACAAGAGTTATGTGAGAGTCGTTTTCAGAATTCTGATGAAAATGATGGCTGCACCCAGTATAAACATATTTCCATTTTGCTAAGAAATAAAAAGATATAGAAATTGTATATGTTGACTTCTAAACGAATTTATTCTTGAAAATATAATTTGATGAGATATTCTGTTGCTTATGTCGTCATTAGCGCGTGCAAATTTTCCAGAATTATTAAATTTGTACAGAGTTACATATAACATTGAAACGATGTGTAGATATGAATAAATATTTTCATCAATGAAACTGAAACAAAATAAAACATAAGTGACTGTTTTACTGATTCAAATTTGGAGAAATTTCTGCTGCTCTCAGTAAATTCTTTAAATTCAAACATTTGACAGAAACAGGTATAAAAGTAAGTAATCTATTCAGTGTTTATCTTTATATTAAATTGATAAATCATGCTAAAATTTAAAAAAGAAATACTTACTTCCGTGGTACATCCAATTACCTGTGTGAATATATTGGCATGTAGAATGATAAATGACGCAATGCAACATGAAATAGGGTTAAATAACTGAGGTGATTTCATGTGAAATAAAAGATAATGAACGTAATTAGCAAGTAACTCAATTTCACACATTTTCAGCTTAAAACATGATTCATTCAAGCAATCAAATTGAAACGTCTTGTATATAAATTTCTTCGGGCTTTTTAAACATTAATCTCTATATTTGATAATACCATGTGGTATTCAGAATTTTAATAAACCACACGACGTATACACTGTCCTGCATCAATATCAATAGGCAAGAATATCTAAAAAGCCTGAGAATAAGTTAATGAAGAATTTACTTTGATGTTGTTTACCCCATCACTTAAAGAACCATCGTGAAATAGGACTGCGAACCACTGCTCAAAACAATTTTTGGTTATAACAATGCCTTGCTTGTTATTCCCAGTATGCTGAGACTACGGAATACTTAGAACTTACGGCATACTTAAGACTTAAACATCTACGACGGTCTTCTTTCAGTTTCTGTCTACCAAATCCACTCACCAAGCTTTGGTCAGGCTATAGTAGAAGACACTTTGCCCGAGGCTATAATAGAAGACACTGTGCCCAAGGTGCGACGCAGTGGGACCGAACCTGACACCATGTGGTTGGTAAGCAGGCTACTTACCACACAGCCACTCCTGCGTCTACGAATATATATTATCTATATATTAATTATATTATTTTATTTCTTATATATATTATTTGAATACATCGTATATACAGAGACGTTACTAGAAAACACGACTGTGCACACGACCACATACTTTCACTCTCTCACTCACATTAATATACATAAATACAATCAAGTACATATTTCTTACTCTCCGTTATTATCAGCTCTGGTTTCAATTCCCTACTACTACTACTACTACTACTACTACTACTACTACTACTACTACTACTACTACTACTACTACACGTTTTTTCATAATACTAGTTCCTCTTCAATTTTCCGACTCTTGCTCCATAATTTATTCAACTTGCTGAATTTTCTCTGTATTCAACGTCTCTCTATTCAACGCCTTATGAATCTAACGTACCGTATACATAAACTAAACTGTTCTGAAAAAAAAAATATTATTCTTATTTAATAACAGACTTTTGTCTGTTTAACTGTCTACACCTGCTGTCTTGTGCTACCAGCCTTTTTTCCTCTTCAGCGTTTACTCGCAACAGTTTGCAGTTTTCTTTTGAAATTCAAAGTCTTTTTCACCTGTGCTTCTTTGCATTCTTCTATGTGTAACCTATGCTATTTTCTGCAGCGTTTATGCATAAATTGTTTCGGCATTCTGATGCCTCCTCAGGAATAGCCTTGACTCTTCCCTCAAATTGCCTGTCAATGTAACTCATGAAGAAAACCCAACGTGCCACATAATGCATTCCTCGGACGAAGCGACAATTTTGAAAAAAATACCAACGCATTGTTTGGGATGAAGCAACTATGTCCAATAAATGTTCCCTACAAGCAGCTATGTCCCATAAATGTTGCCTACTTAATACTACAACGAGAGAACTTAGATTAAACAATATCCTTGGAGAGGAGACTCTACTTCTTGCAGGATATTTTCCGCAAGCTCTGCGTATTATACCCAAAAAATACGCACAGACTTCAACTTATATTTGTCTCTATACGCATATACATTCCTATACGTACATACACCAACTGCCACCTCTTCCCTTCTTAACTCCCACCCAGAGAAATGCATTCCCACCTAGTTTGTAACACCTTCGAATTTTTCTTCTGCCTTCACTTTTGTGGCATTTTTCATTCTTTCTTTTTCAGCTTCTTTTCTATCTTGCTTCTGATGAAAACGTAGCTTCCGAAATCGTATGATACATTCCCTTTCTTTAAGGGATTAAACTAACGTTTGTTATACTTTCTCCTCACCGCGTTGTTTATATATATGCATACAAATGTTTGCTTATTTGGTGGGGGGGTATCACTATTGATTTTCAAAATGTACTCTAGGATGTAAGAGAAATGCCTTCATATGTGATAATAATACTAAAGAAATAAAAATAGCATTAATTTTTATCACTTACGGATTAGTTAAAATACGAATATCAGGTAGTTACATGACTTCTTTTCTTCGAAACAATCTATAATGCAAGATTATAAGAAAAGTACTAGGATAATTCTTGTAAGAGTGTTTTTTTATTACATCTGAAGCTGTATTGTATTTACATACAACTGTTATGGACAGTTACATAGATATAAATATAAGTATCTGTATATATGCATACATACATACACACAGAAGCATATTAACATATATGATGTAAAACATACTACACAAGGACGTTAAAAACACAAAACGAGTATATTAGCTTACACGTTATTAGCTTGAAACATATGATGTAGAGATAAAAGTATGAAATGTCTTTGAAGTTTCGAGCATGCACTCTTTTTCTGAGAAAAAGGATTGATACGGAGAGAAAAGGAGGGGAAAATGGTGGAATGAAGACGGAACCGGAATAATTCTAAGCCAACCATCTGTGTGTGTGTATATATAAATATGTGTGCATGTGTGCAAAGTAGATAAGTGGTTGTGTAAGTGTATGTGTATAATGTTTAACGTGTTGGTGTGTATAATGTTTAACGTGTTAGTGTGTACAATTGTGAGTTTTCGTTCACAGGCGTAGTGTAGGTGTTTGGCGGTTTTACAGGGACTGTGAGAATATTTGATAGTTGCGTGATGTGAGTAAATATTTGTATACTATAGTGGAACGAACAGTTAAGATAGAAGATATAAGTACTATACTTATATAATAGCAGGGGAATTAACTTGTTTTTCTTTTTCTCCCTTCTCATTTAATAGGCTAGTGAATATTTCGTGGAAGAACTATATTCTTTGAAAAAAAAAAATGATTATTTTGTTTTCCTCTTACGAAACCATAGAAATATATCGATTCTGTGACTACTTTTTGGCCATGTAAGAACAAAGCTAAAATTATTTAAACAGCATATTTCTCTAAAATTACCTTACGAAAGGCATACAGGGTGCTCAATCAAAGAGCTACAGATAACAGCCTAATCCAGACGTATTATTCCCTTGTGAAAAAGGAAATCCTGCATTGAACAAATCAGTCCTAGCTGTTGGATCTTTATTCATGGATTCCTTTGAATATAGTTCTGCTTAATGAAGACTGTTCGCTGACTAAGCAGTTCACCGGCGGCTGGAATCTTGACGTATTTGATAGGAAGCCATTTGATTTAACCTATGAACAGAAACTATATCAAATGGTGGACAAGCTACTATAGTGTAGCTGGTGTTTACTTCAAAGTTTACAAATACTGTGTAAGGTCCTTGACTGCGTTTGCGTATAACTGACTCGATAAAATAAAGCACCAGTGAAATACTGCTGTCGAAGTTATCGACTAACCACTTCCCCTCAAAATTGCTAAACTTGTTCCCTAGTTGGAAATAATGTAAAGAACGGTGAGCAGTATTGTTGACGCATTAGGGAAATGGCTTTTTATTATTTGAGTTCAAATCGTGTCGAAGCAAAATTTGTTTCTTTTCCTTTTGGTATTGATAAAATAAAAAATACCATTAAATTAACGTGTTTGAATATAAAGACTTCTTTCATCATCGTCAAATCGTTGCCTCTGTGACACAAACAGTTAGCATAACTGTGGTAGATTATGACAACTGGTCCACCTACCTTTAGATATTTTTTACTTGTTTCAATCATTAAAGTGCGGCCTTGAGGAATTTTTAGTCGAATTAATCAACCCCAGCACATATTTTCTTTTGAAGTCTGATACTTATTCCATTGCCTATCCGCTAAATCACAAGGACATAAAGACACCAACACCGATTTCCAAAGGTAGACGGGCACAAATGCAGACACATACACAGACACACACACATAAAATGACGTTTTATGTTATGTGTTCAAATTTCGTTGAGATCACCTACGTTACTCATTCCAATGGAATGCCTCAAATGTACTACATGTGAAACACTGGTATGCTATAATCGACTCGCCTCTCCCTTTCAAAATTGCTGACACAGCCTCCAAATCAGAAATGAGCATAATTACCACCATAACAACAACAACAACAAAAACAGCAAAATCAAAACAACATCGATATAAAATCAACAAATATAACAACATTTGCTTAATGCTGCATTCGCAATTCAATTAATCAATATATGCTGTTACGGTAGTTTTGTTATAGCATTATTTTAATATATTTGCGTTTTGTTTTACATCATTTCCCCCCCCCCCCACCGTTTCTTCAAATTCCATTTTGTGACAGGGAAGAAACTCATAAAACATCACTTTACAAATTGCAATGTTTGTGATATCAAATTCTTCGCTCTTCTCTTCCAACCGTTTTTAAATTTGACATTTGATAGCTGGTATTCTCTCGCATTTAAAGTCCTGCTCTTTTCTTTTTTTTATGTGTGTGTGTGTGTGTGCGTGTGTGTGTGTGTTTTCGTTTTCGTTAGAGGTGGTTGTATCACTTAAACCTAACTGGCCGAACATCTCGTTTCACCAATCAATGTAAACCAGTCTTTTTTAATTGACACGAGCGATATACTCTGTGAACATTGCCACTCATAATGGTAAAGATGATGACGACGACGACGACGATGATGATGACGATAGACGACGGCGATGACGATGACGATGATGATGATGATGATGATGATGATGATG
>NC_068992.1:53005143-53010932 GCF_001194135.2 Octopus bimaculoides
CAATGATGATGAGGATGAGAATGAAGATGAAATTAACCCTGACAACTCTGATTATGACGAAGTGATGATAATGATACTAGTGATGATGATGATGATGATGATGATGATGATGATGATGATGATGATGATGATGATGACGACGATGATGGTGATGATGATGATCATGATGATGATGACGATGACGACGACGGTGACGACGGTGACGACGGATATGAAGTATGTCGTGTATGTGAAACAGGAACAATATGTCTAACATCGTTACATGTTTCAGAATATGAAATCCTTATACTTCGCATTTGGGTTGCTTCATATATTTCTTACTTGATTATTCTATTTATTTATTTTTTTTACATTTTCTCTTTCGTTTTCGTCCGTTAATTTTCAAATGTAGTTTACTTGAACTTTTACGAAATTAATGTCAAGCACCGAGAACCGAGCGCTAAGCAGAGCACGCACTTGAACTCTCACACAGATACACACACTCACGTTTACACAAACACACAGATACATAGACACATGGGAAACGTATACACACAGACACACGAACAGACAAACACAAAGACACATAGACATACGAACACACGCAAAAATAGAAAAAATTGCTAAATATAATACTAAGAAAATATAATAAAACTATCATTCTCTTCCACTTGCACGTTCTTGTGTGTAGGATTTTGTGGCGTTAGTGTTGCTGCTGCCATGGAGGTGGTAGCGGTTGTGGTGGTGGTGGTGGTGGAGTTATGCAGCAATTACTGCATTCGACAATAAAGAACATGGAGAAATAGAAGAAAAAGGAGACGGTGGTGATGATGATGATGTTGATGATGAAGATGATGATGTTGATCATGATCATGATGGTGATGATGATGATGATGATGATGATGATGATGATGATGATGATGGTGATGATGATGATGATGAGGATGATGATGATGATGATGATGATGATGATGATGGTGGTGGTGGTGATGTTGATGAGGAGGATGATGATAATGGTGATGATGATGATGATGATGATGATGATGATGATGATGGTGGTGGTGATGTTGATGAGGAGGAGGATGATAATGGTGATGATGATGATGATGATGATGATGATGATGATGATGAGGGTGATGATGATGATGATGATGATGATGATGGTGATGATGATGATCATGATGATGATGATGGTGATGATGATGGTGATGGTGATGATGATGATCATGATGATTAGAATGATGATGATGATGATGATGATGATGGCGAAGATGATGATGATGATGATGATGATGGTGGTGATGATGATGATGATGGTGATGGTGATGATGATGATGATGATGATGATGATGATGATGATGGTGATGATGATGATGATGATGATGATGATAGCCACGTTCTTAATGGTTTCTGTTGTTGCTGCTGTTAGAGATTATTACTGCTGTTGTTGTTGCTGTTGTTGTTGTTATTGCTGTTGTTGTTGTTGTTGTTGTTGTTGTTGTTCTTGCTAAGTGGTGCTGTTGGTGATGGTGTTGTTCTTATAGTAATTGCTAGAAATGCTTTCGACGACAGCTGGAATGACGATATCATTGAACTTGATAGTATTGATGACGACGACGACGATGACGATGACGATGGTGATGATGATGATGATGATGATGATGATGATAACAATGACGATGACAATTATATGGATTATGACAATGATGATGATGACGGTGATGAAGGTGATGATGAAGAAGATTAAATTGTTGTTGTTGTTGGGGGGGGTGATGACGGTGTGTTGGTGATGTTGGCCACGGTGGTGATGGTGCTGTTGATGATTATTATGACTGTGGTGGAATGACGACGATAACAATCCTGATGACGAGATACGACGACGACGACGACGACGACGACGACGACGACGACGACGACGACGGTGATAATATAACACTTGGCGAGGCTCCATCGCCCACGGCGTAGATCAAAGGAGTCCCCATTATGATTATCCCATCTTTTTGCATTACCTTATATAG
The DNA here is from genome assembly GCF_001194135.2 of Octopus bimaculoides. Taxonomy (NCBI): domain Eukaryota; kingdom Metazoa; phylum Mollusca; class Cephalopoda; order Octopoda; family Octopodidae; genus Octopus; species Octopus bimaculoides. The sequence continues at coordinate 53,007,141 of NC_068992.1, forward strand.
GCAACATTACCTTATATAGGCAACATTATCCTCCAGTCTGTCCTTTGCATCTTTAAAGCACTTGTATACGATTTAAACGAGGTTCGGAGGTTATTTCTAGTCAATCAAATGGACTCAAAATAATTAGAAATATTCTAGTACTCTGTGTTGGTATTCTATATTTTCTAATTGGTTGTTCCATACTTTTCAAAGTTCTAATTGGTTGTTCCATACTTTTCGAAGTTCTATACATAGCGATTACATTATTTACATTTGACGTATATTTGTCCTCATCTTGTTTGTCGTTAACACAAAGTTCCGGCTGATATACCCTCCAGCCGAAACGTTGTGTTAGCAACAAACAAGATGAAGACAAATATCCGTCAAATGTAAATAATGTAAATAATGTACATAATTCCTCATCTCTTAAATATAGAATTCTACTACTTAAGGATATTTTACGATTCTACGACGCATTTTTTTTATTCCAATCTGCGTTTATTCCAGGCAATGCTTCTATTATTTTCATTGATTATATTTACCGCCATAATTTTTAAAACAATGATACTTTTCTTTCTTTTGTTTGTTTCTGTCATTTGACTGCGGCCATGCTGGAGCATCCCCTTTAGTCGAACTAATCGACCCCAGTACTTATTCTTTGTAAGCCTAGTACTTATTATATCGGTTTCTTTTGTCGAAAAGATAAGTTACGAGGACGTAAACATACCAACATCGGTTGTCAGCCGATGCTGGGGGACAGATATACCGCACACACACACACACACACACATGCTGGTTTTCTTTCAGTTTCCATCTACCAAATACACTTAGAAGGCTTTGGTCAGCCCAAAGATATAGTAGAAGTCACTTGCCCAAGTTCGTGTATTAAGCAAGTAAACATGATGCAGGTAGAAGAGGTATCATAAGTTGCAATACTGAAATCTATGAAACGAAAGAGACATTTTCAGTTGTTGTAGAAGAAATCAATCACTAACCTATGTATCTTTATCCTGTGTTCCCTCAAATGCCATAGACAAGCTTGATCATATCTCTGAAGTACGTTGAAACATTTCGAGTAGTGAAATCTGAAATAAATATTTTATAAATACGCATTGAGATATGTCTAAATGTAAAAAAAAAATTACAGAATTTAAGTCATCGACCCGTTATTCAGTGAGACATTGATGGAATAGGAAAAAATGAGAGAGCAAAATATGAATTACTTTGATATATATATATATTGTAAAAATATAAAATCTACTGGGTCTTCTATTTCCTAATATGAAATCCACTACTGCCAATGATTTTATTTCATATATATCCACTCCGATTTCTAAACCCAAATATCACTGAAATGAAAGACGAAACATCTATATGTTTGAGCGACCTGCTAGAAATAAACAAATCTCTAACAAATCACGCCCTAATATCTTACATAAGGAAAATACACGATTAATGTAGACCATTTTATAATGATGGCCATAGCTGGAATTTTGTGCTTTTATTCATGGCTTTATTTTAGAAATATCAAACACGAATAATTCGCAAAAAGATGGTTAGGAAAAGACTCGCGCATATGACAATTGAGGGAGCTGCATATAAAATGTACAGAAGTGTATTCACTGCTACTAGGAAAATGTTTGAAAACATAATTAATGATAGAAATGGAATAAACCTCATATAATGCAGCAAATTGAATAAAAGGTTTAGATAGGGAAAATGAAAATGTAATAAAATATGTAGAATGAAAGATAATAAATTATTCGATTTGTTGATGTATTTAGGAAAGGTATTTAGTAAAGTCCCACGTGAGACCAGGTCCAATATTAAGTTAGTATGCGATAAGCAGAAGGAAATCTTCCCGTTTCAAACAAGTATCTCTTTGGTAGCATTTTGAAGAAATAGATTCTGTGAGCTGTAGCCCACACGAATCTTCTCCCCATCTCTTTCTCTTTCTCCCTCCCCCTCACTCACTCACTCTGTATGTGGGTGTGCATGTATACATTTATGTGCAAATTTATATATGCATACATACGTGTACATACCAATATGTACCTGGATGTTCGTAGGAAGCTTGCTTCCCAGCCACATGGTTCCGGGTTCAGTCCCAGTGTATGGCAACTTGGGCAAGTGTCTTCTACTATAGCCTTGGGACAATTAAAGCCTCCAGAATGGATTTGGTAGACAGATACTGATAGAAGCCAATCGCATGTATATGCATATATCTATGTGTGTGTCTGTGTTTGCTCCCCACCACCATAACTGCTTGACAACCGGTGTGGCTGTCTTTACGTGCGCGTTAATTAGCGGATCGGCAAAAGACTGATAGATTAAGTACAAGACTTAAAAAGTAAGCGCTGAGTCGATTTCTTCGACTGAAACCCTTTCAATGTGGTGGTCCAGCAAGTAAAGGTTTTTTTTTTTTTTTTTCCAGCCGGTTAACGGCACACATACTGTGTCCGATATATTGTAAGTAAGGGAGCGAATCATTCTCCTCCAGCTCGGCAAGTCCAGTAGATCATGGTATTTGGGTCGTCACCTTTCATTGGTACTGAACACCTATATGCTAGAGAAGGCCGTCACTCGCCTCGACTCACAATATATAAATATGGGTTTAAACTATTGTAATATATAATCCTTTATAGAACAGCAATGCTATAGTTGCAAAAGCAAAAAACGTTACAGTCTAGTATTGTTACTACTTATATCTCAGTTCTATATTTAAGAGATAAGGAATTATGTACGTTATTTACATCATTTCCAATTGACGGATATTGGGCATATGGCGTAGTAGTTAAGAGCGCGGGCTACTAATTGCAAGATTCCTGGTTCGATTCCAGGCAGAGACGTGAATAATAATAATAATAATAATAATTAGAAATAATGAATTTCTAAATCTCTCAGAATAATAACAACTTCGAAAAATACCTTAGAAATGAGAACCTAGGTTCGAAATTTCCCCAAGAAACCTGACGAAGCCTGGAGGGTATATCAGCCGAAACGTTAACAACAAACAAGATGAGGACAAATATCTGTCAATTGTAAATAATGTAAATAAGGTACTTATATCTCGTTTAGAAATTTTAGAACTAGCTATTTTTCTCCTTACAAGAGAAAAAGAGCTGCTTACATATTTATATATTGGGAGTAGAGGCGAGTGACTGCTATCAGTAGCAGGCACGCATCATATATTCTTTTATTTTTTTTTACTTGTTTCGGTCATTTGACTGCGGCCATGTCGGAGCACCATCTTAAGTAATTTTAGTCGAAGAAATAGACCACAGGTCCTCTTATTTGTAAGGTTAGTTCTTATTCTATCGTTCAGTTTTACCGAACTGCTAGATAAGGTATTTGCCTTTAAAACAAAGAATGCTTCTGGATAGAGTCCTACTGCCTGGCACCTTGGCCAAATATCTTCTACTACAGCCCAGGGCCAAACAAAGACTTCTGGGTAGATTTGGTAGACAGAAACTGAAAGAAATCTGTCGGATATAATTGTATGTGAGCGCGTGCGCGTGTGTGTGTGTGTGTGTGTGCCTTTCTATTTGCGGTTTTCCCACTCCACCGTTTGACAATCAATGTTGCCGTGTTTACATCTCCGTAACTTAGCAGTTCCGCAAAAGAAACTGACTAAATAAGTACAAGACTTTAAAATATTAAAATAAGTCCTGGGTTTGATTTATTCGACTAAAACTCCCCAATGTTTTGCCCCATCATGGTCGTAGCCTACTGACTGAAAAAAATATATACACACACGTATAAATCTACGTACACGTACACACACACACACACATGTATACATGCATATATATA
>NC_068992.1:53011072-53016902 GCF_001194135.2 Octopus bimaculoides
TGTGTGTGTGTGTGTGTGTGTGTGTGTGTGTGTGTGTGTGTGTACATATATGTCTGAGGTTTTATTTACTGTTTATGATACTTAATGAGTACATGAAGTTAATTACTGAACTCTGTAAGCTTTTTTAAGTAATAATACCAGTACTCAGTCTTAGCTGCAGTGAGATGAGTATAAATATTGTCAAAGTAAAAACGTGTTACGTTTGGAGAAAATTCGTGACGCTAGTGTATGCAGTAATATATGTTTACCTTTGGTAGTTAGTTCTTTCAGTATCTAACGTGTAGGTGTTTCCAAGAAACGTATTTTGTTTTTGTTGTTTTATTGTTTTTGGGTCTTTTGTTGTTGCTGTTGTTGTTATTTCACCTTCGAAAATAGTAGCTCTCACTACTCTGAAATCGATTCATCTATATTGGAAATATGTAAATGCAGCGAAAATGGCAAGCACTACATTATTTATAAGATCGGTGAGTAGTACAAATACCTTGTGATGTGCCACTTGTAGAACGCTCTACTATTATATACTGTAAACAGTTCAATTGGTTTTCACAGGAATGCAAGTTAATCTGATTTAATTTCGGTACAAAACTAGTGATTCTGAAGGGAGAAGGAAGTCGATTACATCGACCACAGTGCTCACCTGATACTAACTTTATCGAACCCGAAAAGATGAAAGCCATAATCGTCGTCGGTGACATGTGAACTCCGAACGTGAATTGTAAATGAAGATCAAAGTATAAGTGATATTTCAAAGACTTTTAATACTACGGCAATGTTACACTTCCCTAATTAAGGTGACCGCACCCCAATCTCGACCTATTTATAACTTCATAATACTACTTTTATATCGAAACATTTTAAAAAATTATACTCAGAAATTGAGAAAATAAAAACAAAATAAACTTTTAATATACACAAAGAAAATATAACCATGAACAGATATAAAATCAAATAAATACAATTTAATGTGAAATCGATTATTTAATGTTATAAACCAGTTTTTTTGACTTCGAAAGAAAATCAATATTTGAAAGTATAATTGAGATTTTACTACATACGCAGAATATTTCACGGAATTTTCAGTTCAATCCAGCCATATAAGTTTATTTGCACAATTTCTTTTTTCGTTTCATCTCATATTTTATATTATGTGTTTTATGTTATTTCATATGAGTCGTGTGATTTCTCTTTTTGCATTCGTCATATTTTTGGTTAGATTTTTTTTTTTTTGTTATTATATATATTTTTAACATTTGATCAACTCAGTTTACACAATTTCACAGGCCACCGAGGGAAGTGGAAGTAAAACAGTCTAATTAACTTGTAATTATATCCCTATATATTTATGTCTTTAATGTATGTGTGTGAAAATATATGTGAATGTATTAGTGATTGCTGGAAGTCATTATGCTTCAGTACATATCTGCGTAGGTTTGTTTGTATTGAGGTATGTGTGTTCCTTTACAGTATATAACGTATGTATATTTACACTGCATTAATAACACTACTTTTACGCATGCATGTTCGTATAGATATATACGTACAACATCTGAATCCACACATACGTGTATATGTATACAAATATATGTATATATATATATACATATATGTATATATGTATGTATGCATGTTGATGTGCACGTACACTCATGAACACTGGAAATACTGGAAACATGTTCAACATATTTCGATGTATTTGAAGTTGTTGCTCGTATACGATCATTAAACATATAATAACATCTACGTGTAACTATCTGTAAGGCTATGCGAGTGTAGAGTTGTACAGGTTTTGTGTATAATTCATTAAATAAAGAATTCAGTTAAGTTATTTGATCGAGTTACCCCTATGTCTGATGACTGATTCTAATTTTTAAACTTTTAATATGAAATGTACAGGAAGTTAAGGGAGCAACGCTAACACTTGTTAGTTGTACTTCGCTACGTCATAACGTTTGTTCCTTAAATGGGGGATGCATGTGGAACATGTATGGATATGCACACGGGAATCTAAAGTGTGCATACGCTCGCAGGCATGCACTATATATGTGTGTGTGCGTGTGCGTGTGAATATGTGTGTGTACATGCATTCTTATAAATACACATGAGGGAGAATCTATATATATATATATATATATATATATGGGAGAATGTACGAAAAAAAACAAGACACGAGGACAGGTGGTGTAAACAACAAAAGGATGTATTAGTTTGAAGCTCGGGAATACAGAAATTCTTTAACGTTTCGAGCTACGCTCTTCAACACAAGGAGTACGGAGAAAACAAGGAGAAAAACACGGAGAAAAAAATTGAATGGTGTTTGGTCAACGATCTATCATACATACATATATATACTTTATTGAAAAGCAGCAAGAATATCACAAAAACTGTTACTCAGAGTTTCGCGTTCCCATTCGTCGGACAGTTTTTTATTACACACACACACACATACACACACACACACGCGCACACACACACACACACACACACACACACGCACATATATATATATATATAGATATACATATATATGCATATATACTCTTATATGCATTTCTTCGAGTGTACGCGTGTATCTTTGCTTTTGTGTATGCATACACTCAAACACACACACACACATACACAAATATATAAATTGATATATCTGATGTACTGTTAAGATTTCAAGAAGAGATGTTGAACATCTCTTCAAGCATTACTTATATGAATTAATGTACCTGAATCTAGAATGTAGAGAGAGATTTTGATGCTGAAAATATTTTCATAACTTACCTTAGAAGCCCTATAAATATCCAGATAAATAAGTATTCTATATTTCTTATTCTATACGACTAGGTGCTAATGAAATTCTGTTTAACAAAATCCCTATCACTTAAATTCTTATGTTATTTAGAATATACTACGTATATATCATGGTATTGGTTCAGCTTCATATTGAATTTGGGTAAGGATTATATTTAGCATATACATGTAGAATACCAGAAAAAACACAATGGCAGTCCAGTATTATATTCCAGTTTTATAGAATATCAGAAATTCATATATCGTCAGTAAAAGTGCATTACAGTATCTTTTTTTAAGTCAGGATAAATTTAAATGGAAGGTATTCCGATACAAAATATCTTGATTTCTTATGTTGAGGGTGATTATATATATATAACACGAACACGGGTTTATTGTCGAATGCAGTACGAGAAAGGACAAAAATTTTGCACCATTTCTATCGCATATTTTTGTATATCAGAAACAAATTGTTTTATTTCAGCGGATACAGTGAGATTTAAGGATGATCGTCTGTCTATTTTCATCAGGTTGATTAATTGTATAAAGATAATTTCCGTAGTCCCTCTTCTTAGTTGACGGGAACCACGTTTGAGCGGTCCGATTTTTGCCGGAAAATTTGCACATATGAATTGTTGGTAGCGATCATCTTTTCGTGCAGCACGTTAGCTTGCTCTCTCCATCAAATGGACGTTGTCCATGAGTGAGGTGTCAAAATGATTGCAGAGGAACATGAGATGAAGTATTTTGCTCAAGAATCCAACGCACGAGCCGGTCTAGAAATTGAAACCACGATGCGTAATCAGAGGTGGACGAAAACCGATGTACTACTTTGTGTGTATATATATATATATATAGAAAATTGTTCAAGGCGGTGCCTCAGCATAGTCGTAGGCTAATCATTGCATCTTTTACTTGTTTCAGTCATTAGACTACGACCACACGCGGCCACCGGCTTGAATAATTTTTAGTTTAATGAATCGATCCCAGTACTTTCCTCTTTTGTTTTTGTTTTTGAAGCCTAGTTCTTAGTCTATTGGTAACTTTTCTAAGTTACGGGGAGGTAAAAACACCAACACCGGTTGAAGATCGGTGGTGGGAGAAAATGCAGTCACAAAGACACACACATACACATATATGTATATTCGACGGGCTTCATTCAATATTCGTCTACCAAATGAACAAAAAAGCCGTGGATTAGCCGGAGTCAATAGTAGACGACCCTTGTCAGAGGTGCCATGCAATGAGACTGAACCCAGACCCCTGGGGTTGGGAAGCAAACTTACCACGCAGCTACGCCTTCATATTTATATACATGCATACACACAAATGAGAATATACATGTGTATACATATACATACATTTAGAAAGAATATTTAAGTAGATGCATATATGTAAACCACCGTTCATTGCTCTAATGATATGGATGCCCGTAAATTCCAAACCTGTACTTTATGAATGTTGACTTCATAAAATGAGAATTCAAACTAGTTTGGGAAACTACCAAGAAACTTATAGTTATATAGATAAATGAATAAATACAAAACAAATTTACATTAAGAATAAATTTAGCCGTAACTTGTCAAATCAGCCAAGGAATTTTAATGAAACAAACTTTCGTAGCTCATTCTAATAATGAAATTTATTTTGCACTTTACTACTGATTTTTCTTACACGGAGCGTCCCTACGTATTTTCCTTCAGTCATTTTTTTTTCATAAAGGCCGTGTGTTAACAGTCATCTACCATTAAATCCGTCTTTATGATAATAGCTTGAAATTGTCTTACCGGGTGGTTTACCATTAACAACAACAGCATTCAGCTGCCGCCTTCGTACGTCGTCATATGGTTTCACTCAGTTATCTGATAGCAAGTCTGATCTGCTTTAAAAGAGCCATGTAACTTATGAAGAGAACATTACTCTAGGGATTATACATCTGCGCTGGTACGTTATGCTACGATTACGTTAAAGAGGTTTGCGAGAAGTGTGGAAAAACTGGTTGAATAAAGATAAAAGTTCTTTGCTCGTATTTTTATCTTGTCATACCAGAGGTGAGTTCGTATACAGTAGCAAAGATTAAATGACATAAATTATCATACGATAAATTTGACCCGAATATTTTGTCTAAATGCATATTTTAATATAAATAAATGTGGAAAACTGAATAAATTATTATTCCATTTACAGAGTGTTCTTCAACAACCATTAAAATTTAAGCAAAGAAAAACATTATAAAGACAAGTACTTAGAGGTTGAAGAAATTCATAGAGGCTTACTTACATATTATATACACAAACACATCAATCACTATCCACAGCACACACACTCACACTCTTCCTGCAGTGTGCATTATTATATGCATATGAAATTATACATAGATATATATTCAAATTGGGATGTATTGATGCATTTATTCATACATGCGCATAAATTGGTAATATATATATATATATGTGTATGTGTGTGTGTGTGTGTGTGTGTGTGTGTGTTACCATAAACTTCATAAAATCAGTTTATCTTTAAATGATATATCAATTTCTTAATCTTATATTTTCAGTTTTATATACTTAACACAACTAACATTTATTTTGTGTGTGTGTGTGTGTGTGTGTGTGTGTGTGTGTGTGTGTTTGTGTTTGTGTGTATGTGTGGATATATTTTGATGTGAATATTGCTTTATAAAAACGGCAGCGAGATGAGAGAATGGTTAGCACGCAGGGCAAAATTCTCAGCGACATTTTGTCCGCCTTAACGTTCTAAGTTCAAATTCCACCGATATTGACTTCGCCTTTCATCTATTCGGCCTGGTTAAAATAAGTACCAGTTGAGAATTGGGGGCGTTGTTATCGCCTTGCCCCTCCCCCAAAATTGTTAGCGCTGTGTCAAGATTAGAGAACGGTATTACCCTATACATTGTACAAAAGGTCATTTTTGAGAAGATGGGAGAGATGAGAGAGTTTCCTAAAAGAAACTCGATAATCCAAGTCCAATTTTTCGGATATATCTTGCTCTAATTCGCGGGAAGATCTGCTGTAATTTCAGAATGAAATATCTA
>NC_068992.1:53016912-53024087 GCF_001194135.2 Octopus bimaculoides
CCTTCATCAGCTACCCCCATTCTAACACAGGCGTTTCGAAATATATACATACACACACACACACACACACATATATATTTGAATTAATTTACCATTTGCTTGATCCCTACACCTTTAGGACGAACGGTTGTATATCATCTCATACCTTTTAATCCTGTTTTGCATATTTTCATGGGTCAACTATGAAAATTGGATTTGAATGTTTTCTCTTTTTATTGTTTCCATATTACTAATAATAATAATAATAATAATAATAATAATAATAATAATAATAATAATAATAATAATAAGGCCCCGAGGAGATGTGATATCCCATATTTTATAATATTTTATAATATTTTACAATATGTATGAATCGTTCTGGATATTGCATCGAAATGTCCATAGGTCATTTTCATTATTATTATTATTATTATTATTATTATTATTATTATTATTATTATTATTATTATAAAGTATTTTCAATGGATCAAGTTTTGAGCTCTATTTAAAGTCGATATATATGTATATATACAGACACGCACGCACACGCACATACACACACACACTCATACAAATAATACGGGTGGCTAAATCGCAATTTTAAAACCTAAAGGCAAAAATATGTGTCACTATAGTGAACAAGGAAACTAATCAGTACCAGTACTGCTAGAAATAAGAGTCAAAACAAAGTATAGCCAAGAAAAGCAGTATCTTAATGAGCTAACAAGGTACACAAGCTCCCTATAGTCGCAGATACAGCCATATCAAGACGTTTTCGCGTTCTGATGCTTAATGCACTTTAATGTTTATCAGTGGTTCTCACCGCGCCTAGGTTTAAACTCCCCTAGACTTGTCTGCTTAAAAGATTTCCATTGAGATCATACGCTGATTTCAAAGTAGGTAAAAGTGAAAATTACAAATAATATAGGCACAGGATTGGCTGTGTGGTAAGAAACTTGATTCACAACTACATGGTACCGAGTTCAGTCCTACTGCGTGACCATTGCTTTGAATACTCATTCCAATGCGTTTTCCCCACTCGTTGTGAACTCGTAATAGCACATTTGGTGATACGTGTGCAAATGAGTTGGTTATACGTTACTTCAAATGATTTATGTCTTTTATCTTTCTGCAACACACCATACCTTTCAAATGCCCCCATAGATAGAAATCAAGAGGGGTTATATCAGGGGATCTAGGGGATCTTATAAACTGCTCCTCATAAAAATATAAATTTTTCCTATGTATGGAGATTTTCGAATCACCTATATATATATGCTTATATATATATATATATATATACATACTAGATTATTCGTCTCATATTCTTTGACAAATTTCGCTCGCGAATATGTACCGTGGCTTCGTCAACAACTATTTTTTCTGAGTTTATGAGCAACGTGTGTGATTCCGTTGAACCGGCTTTATATTTTTTTATGCAGTTTCCTTTGAGCGAAAAATTTAACTCTTCAAATCTGAAAGATATCTATAAATCAGAGTCATAAATATAATATCGCATGTGTGAAACATAAATAAACTTTATTTCCATCATATCAAGCCATATGCCCCAATATCATTTAAAGTATATGTTTTTGCCTATACTAAGAGGCTTGTTACACAATGCCACTGTTATATGATTTGATGGATGAAAACGAAACCGCAATAGAAAGTAATTGCCAATTTTCCTATCGTGGAAACATTAATGGGTGGTTATATATATTTCTGAAAAAAGTATGAATATAACTTAGGCAATATTACTGAATGTGCAATATGTTAGAATTCATAAAATATCATATAAAGTAAATCTCCACGTTATAATCACACTAATAACTAATAAATGTTAGGAGACGTGTTCTTCAAATATCCGATAAAGCTAGATAATATTGATTAGAACGGCAATACATCAATCGTTTCGTTTAAAATATGTTGATCACAGTCTTTTAATCGATCTTATATAAGGTACGCTAAAACTGATCGAAAGCTGTCACATTAAAATTGTGCACATATAAGGTGATGGTTTAAATCTGGATTACCATCACCATCTACTCCACGATTTAATTTATCGTTGATGGCTAATATCCGATTCGCATAATTTGCTATACAATAGAGGATTTCATTGTAAATTTAGAACCTTTGATTTCCCTACGCGCTGTTACATACTTCTTCGGATTAAAGATATACTCAGTTATCAGTTTCTACACAGAATGGTATAAATCTCATTCCTTATTGATTATCCCATGAAGTTGCCTTCATAATATATATATATATATATGTATCGAATAGTCATGATAGAATTAAATGAAAAGGGTGAACAAATGCTTTTGGCGTTGTTTGAATACTTTAATATTCATCTCGAATTGCACTTTGCAAATGTAGATAAAGGCTCTTAGATGTCAGTCACCGTCATGTCGCCATTTGTATCAATTAATTTGGCAATCAGAACACAAATTTAATACAGATGGTATTAGTTTTACAACATGTATTGCAGAAATCGTATTACCAGAAAGAATTAAATTGTATTACGATTCCTAATTAAGATTTTGTATTTAGATATTTATGAATATCATTTGAAATGACTCAGCTGCTGTGAATTGGAGTTTTTATCTCAGTGTGAATAACTAATGAAAAATGTATTCTTGGAGTCAGCTGCTATATGGTCATATATGAACACGATTGATCAATATTCAGGTGGGCAGATAGAAATTTTATCTGTGTAGGTCATGATGCGATACCTCTATAATATAATCAATGAGTGGAGACATATTTGCTACCTTTAGAAAGCCATTCCAGCAAGCAATAATTCTCCCCTATTAAGCAATGCTTTCATTACCAGAATTTTCCTTATCCGAGATATTGTTCCGCCCTTAGACATTATTTTTGGCATTTTTACATTCCTGTTCATTTGAAAATTGATTTTATGTGCTTAATTAAGTTTCGATTTCACTCATTTAACTTAATTCAAATAATTATAAATTGCCACGCACAGTTTTCAGCGACACTATGCATTTACTATTTCACCAAAACTGGATATATGTACTTCATATAAGATTATGTTATATTTTTATATTTCTTAGAAAAGGATTAAACGAAACCAATAGGAAGAAGAGTGAAATTAATGCAATCTGCCATGTAATTCATATCAGGCAGCTGTTGTTGTTAACATCAAACTATGGGACGTAATTCTATTCAGATCTTGTACGTTATAATTGTCATGTATACCATGTATTTCATCTGAGTTCACTTAAAAATCTCAACACAAAATCGCAGAATATCCATCAGCAGTAAATCTTGCGTTGCATTCTGTCTCAGATTGAAGATATCCAAACAATACCGTTACATAGAAGTGTACATTCTATTAGATAACTTTACAGAATGCTATAAAAGCTGAATTTTATAAATAATGATTTTGTACACCTTTATGGCAAGATAATTCTGAAACATTCATTAATATGCAACTCGCAATTAATAGCAGTGGCTTAGACTTAAAAATAATGGACATTTTATATCTCGTCGATGCAGTCTCCATCTGGAATATTCTAATTATCGTTGTCTTCATTGAATCGGATTGTAAAATTAATGTTTTGAGGTGTGGTTGCATTTTAATTAATCCCAATTCAATCCAACTCCAACTGAAATTTTAATAGGAAAGTGAATGTTGTAATATTTAATTTTAGCAAACTATAGCAGGAAAAGTGGGAAAAGTTTAGTCTACTGATATGATAATTAATTTCTCATGTTTCTTTGTCAGAGAAAGACTGAAATTTAATATCGCTGGAATTATTTTTCGAGTCGTAGATAAATACAGGAGTGATGCAACTAATTGTAATTGACAAAAGTAGAGTTAAATGGATTAGTGATTCATTACATTGCATCACTGAATAATCAGCTCCTCAAAGCTGTCATAATTCAAAGTCGAAACTGAATTCTTATGCTAATTCAACAGTGGAAATTTAATATCATAAACATCTTCTTCTCTCTGGGTATCCTTAAGTACTGGTGAAGTTATTTATTGGGTCATAACTTATGACATACCCCTTCAGGTTTGAACCTGCAGAAATCTTTAACAGACAATGATGCAGAGAAATAGGAATATTATCGATGACAAAATTGTAAAATTTGAAACCAGATCTGATGTTTTATATATCTTTGCTTTAATGCTGGCTATTAAATAGTAAATATGACTTAAAACTAAAGCTTAGGAACCTAGATTTACTAGTTTATATTTAGTCTACACTTAGAAATTTCGAGTGTAAGGTGTTGAATTTTATTTTGTCTTTCATAAACAGTGAATAGTTCAACGAAGAAATCAGACATCGCTACAAATAATCTGTTCTCCTCAGAAACTCAGTCACCCAGAATTTCCCTTGAACAAGTCCTTGCTGTAGCTGGGCTTAGAAAGATTCCCAATGACCTTAACACCATCAACATCAAATGGTCTACAAGAAAACTGCGATGGCATTAGTCACTACTCTTACTTCGGACCCAAGATATTAAAACAAAATCAGTGTAAATCATAATCTAATGTGGTCAGCATATCCATTCAAATCTCCTGGCATCTTATTGTCAATTATTTTATTCCTATTTTTAGTTTGTGTATGAGAACAGTCAATTAAAAGTGTTAATATCAGGAGCTATTTATTTCTTTTTATGGACTGACCACCAGATTAATAGCATTCCACATGGTTACGTTATATGGCAATATCTTAGAACTATAAAATAATGGCAAATGAAAGCATCGTCCTCGAGTAAGTCGTCTAAAAAGGTAAGAGTGTTGGTATGTATCCTTATCTATACGTTGCTTCATTATTTGAAATATACAAAGAACAGTAACATTTGCAAGTGAATAACTGAAAATATTCAACAAACAGTACGTCATGTTATCTCTTAGTTGGTACTATAAAGTATAAAACAATGAAAATATTTGTGAATCATTCTATGCTATAAGAGAATTTAAATATCGGAGACTTATGGTCTTGTAAAATAATAAAAAAAAGTACTTGCGTTAGCACAACATACAAAAGCCTCGCAATAGTTATTTGAATTGATCAAATAACATGATTTTAGATTCCGCTGACAACGAAAGACATATATTAACTAGTCTTGCTTTCTTACAAAGATATTTAATTTAAAATTCATAAACATATACGGAAGAAGATAGATAGCGATTTCTGAGTACTTAATATTCCAGATGTGATGTCCCACCAACAGAAATATCTTTTTCTTTCGATTTCTAATGACTTGATTTTTACTAGCATATGCAAATTATCTGCCTCTCACAGACTGCCTCGTTACAATCACTTTTGTATTTCACACAATTCAACCCTTTAGCGTTCAGGTTATTCTGTCCCATTTGATATTTATTTAATCACATTGTTTTGAATTAGTCATCTAATATATTGTAGCTTTCAAATTTCAATGATATCATTATACATTTTAGAATGACATCGATGGTTAGATGTGAGAAACCACATTTGATCAGTTTGAACATAAAACACGTAGATTATTTAGTCTGTTTGAATGTGACAATACTGATTGCAACAATAAAACGTCATGTATGTATATCTAAATAATACAGAATGGGACAAGGACGCAAAACAAGAAAGGGACAAAACATACAGATAGACGATACAAAGAAAACACGGACAGGTTATTCGGAGTTTTCTTTCTTCAGTCGAGATCTAGATTATCCTTGCAATTTCGGCTGGTTATTCTCGATATTGCTCCAATCTGGCCAGCCCCATGGAAAAACTAAGAAAAGAGCTTTAGATTCCTTGGAAGAAAGCAGCGAATGTATACAAAAACAAGGACGGAATAAAAAAGGAACAATGTTACACAAATACAATAAAAAATAATCAACAGGACTTAACAGCAGACGTCTTCCGACTAAGGACAAATTGAATTAAGCTGGCGTTGTGGAAATAAGGCCTTACAGCAGGAATACAAGATTTCACAGGCACAGGGAGGAATAACGATGTTGCACGCACAACGGCCGGCCAAAAAAGAAAGATCACGCTTGGCCGAACACCGGTCACGTGGGAAGAGAGAGAGAGAAAGACAGACAGACAGACGGAGACATAGACAGAGAGAGGGAGAGAGAGATAGAGGCAGAGGGACAAAAGAATTACGGAGGGGCAAGAAAAATGACAACAGTATATATATGGCTAACAAGAGTTCAAATTTACTGGTAGAACAATACACGTTCTATCTGCCGGTAACTTCCCCGGTGGTATAAGTATCATCGAACTTTCTTATCTATGAGTCGTATTCGTAAGTGGGATGGTTAGAGTTTTCTATAATAAGGAATTACACTTCTTGCTTTACTTTGAAACAAACATGAGAAATTCGTCATAAATTTTCTTCGAAATCGGCGTTGAAATCTAACACTTTATGCGTTTACATGTTAGAGATAGTTAAACTAGCGATCAATACATATAATTCATAATTGTTTGTATTTTTCTTACATTCTTTGCGACAATGGCAATAACGAGACGGGAACCGACAACAGTTTGGACAGGAGTCCGTCATGTTATCTCATTAGATATTGTACATACTCCAGTATACTGCATGACAATGTTCAGTGAATAGATTTAAACATTTTCAGTATTGAAAGCAAAAACAGAAAAAGAAATATTAAACGAACAGTAAAAAGAGAGTCATTAGTTTTCTTCTATAGCTCTTTTCAAACTGAATGTACTTTTCTCTTTAATTGAACAGCTAATCTTTTGTGACGATAAAATACTCTATTATATCCATCCGTTGTTCCATTCTAAGCTGCTCGGTTGCAATTTTATTGACACTCCCACTCAAGTACCACTGCTTGTGGAATTTATTGAGGAAGGTGTTGGGGGTCAAATATCTTTTGTAATTGCTGTCTATTTGAAATATGTTTTGAACATGTAGTTAACGTCCAGAAATGACGGATGGCTCGTTGCACAGCGCAAGATATATTTAAGATATAAAAAAATAAATTCATTAATACTATTAGTGTTTAAATAAAAGGAAGTTATACACATGCCCACTAACAAATCAACATGCATTTTCACTGCATATATACATGCTTATATACAGACATGTGCACACCGACACACGCACACACATGTACATAAACAAGCACGTGTATGTTTTCTGTAAACACACATATATATATATGTATATATATGTATATATATATATATATATATATATATATATAT
>NC_068992.1:53024307-53025314 GCF_001194135.2 Octopus bimaculoides
TATATATATATATATATGTGTGGGGGGGGGTGTAGGTGCAGGAGTTGCTTACTAACCACATGGTTCCGTGTTCAATCCCAAAAGCTGCTGTTAGGTATTCTAACCAGTGAAAAACACCCACTTCACAAGCAACGAAATTGTTGATGCTCAATTTCGTTCAGTAAGAAACTACGTAATTTTATTATGAGATTGTATTCGCCCATTTAATGGAATGTGTTTCCGTTCAGACCATTTCTGGAGGAGTCTACCGGACATTTTCATCACCATATAGCAGTTCTTACTATCTGCTGGTCTGGTCCTCAGCAGCCCCAAATGTCTTAAATGAACATACAGATCAGCTATTGCCAATGATTGGTTTGATACTGGTCGCATGGTCTTGCATTATAAGGTGCTAAATTGCCAAAGCATCGTTTGTCCAAGTTAATGGGTGATCCTAATGCATTCCGGCGTTTCTTCTGTGTGATGCCGATCCAAATTCCTTTCACATTTTTCCCCAACCCCATGACATTGAGCTTGTCCGAAATTACAGTAATTCGCTGTTTAAAACCAGCATCGAAGACATATCTGTGAACAAAGTTATAAAGGAGACCTTTTGCACAGACAACCACATTTGTACGATCTATATCCGTTGCGATAAATTAGAAAAACGTGTAGTGAGACAGGTGACTATTGATGTAACCTAAAGACATAGACCCTGGTATTTTGTCTGGGTGCAAGAATCGTTTACTACCTGTCGATGTACAACAGACTGGATATCGGAAACTCAGAAATCATTTAGAACCAAAAAATCTAGATCATGTAAATATTGATGGTGGAACAGCACATTTTTGCAAATAAATGTTTTAAGAACTCCTCTTACATATTTAAAACATATTGGCTACTGCAATAATCTGTACTTGAGAATACTTCAAGAGAGTTTCACTGTTATCAGCCATCAATATAAATACATACATACATACATACATACATACATACATACATACACACACACACACACACACTCACAC
>NC_068992.1:53025324-53025636 GCF_001194135.2 Octopus bimaculoides
ATACACACACACACACACCCACACATATATATATATATATACATGTAGTATACATGTATGTACACGTACAGAAACTGAGAAAGGGAGTCAGTCTCCCTCTCTCTCTCTCTCAAATAAAGAGGGAGAGTAAAAAAGTTCTGTAGAAGACACAAGAATGAAGATAGAGTTTTGTTCCAAGCGATTTACAGAGAACCTAATAAAAGCGATAAAAAAATTTGTTTCAGAGTTTCGGAACAATAACATGTTATAGAACTGCTAAAAGGAACAAACACTTAAAAATATAATTGAGTGACATATTGAAATAAATATTCT
>NC_068992.1:53026044-53029860 GCF_001194135.2 Octopus bimaculoides
ATATGTATGTAGGTATGTATGTAGGTATGTATGTATAAGTGTATGCGTGTGTGTGCGCGCGCATCTGTGTAGATTGTATGTTTGTTTATGTTATGTTTGTGTCTTCGATATGAGTATGCCTTGTGTTTTTCGTTTCTGTATATCAAATAAATATATTTTATGTTTGGTTTTATGAGTTTAATAAATCTATTTACCATCTATCTAAATAATGCTCTCAGCTCTACTTATGATGCCTTCATATAAGCCTGTGCATAACTGCTTAGTTTTCTCTGTATTAGCTTGCCTGTCTCTGCCATTTTCATTCTTTCTCTCCCACTCGGTCCCTCTCTAACCGGTTCTCTCTCTCTTTCTCTCTAGATCTATCTACGTTTGCATACAAACATACATGTGTGCGAGTTGAATTATATATATATATATATATATATATATATATATATATGCATGTATGTATATATCTGTGTGTGTGTGTGTATGCATATATATCTTCATCCATGTATGTGTACGCTCGTGGGCGTATTTTTCTGCGTATTTTTTTGTGTATCTTAGGCTATGTGAGAGTGTGTATGTGTATATTTCTATACACATTTATAATTCTTTTTTTTTTTTTTTGACTGAGTATATATTTGGAGAAAATTTCAATTTTTGATACATATGTTTATGTGCATATATATTTTAATCTATATCCTCTATATGGGTTCAGATCTCTGATATAACGAGTGGGGAAGTCATTTCTGCATAAAAAAATACTAACACGTCTGTATTATATAGTGTAACCACTTTTGTTTTTTCCATTACTCGTCTCGTCATTCAATTTCGCTTTATTTTTTCCTGAATATCTATGTATTCGTTTATTTATTTATTTATTTATTTATTTATTTACTTATGACATACTGCCTTCCTTCTCTTATAAAATACAAGCTGTACGTCTCTGTTTTTGTAGAGATGGCAACATTTTGAAATAATATTTGTTCATTCCTATTTTCTTTACGTCTTCTCACATCGAGCATTTGCATGTTATTTTTTTTTATTACATTTTGAAGACGTTTCTTCTAAGTGCCAAACATCCAATGATACTCTGAAGTGCAAGCTTACAGATGATTATCCAATTAAGAACAAACAAGAAATACAAAATAAACAAAAACAAAATACGCATTAAAAAAATAATAGAAATAATGTTAAAACAAAAATTTATAATAAAATAAAAAATAGTAAAGCATCCTGAGAATTTCAGCAGAAATGTTTCGATAGAATGAATTTCGAGGAGGTTTGTATAAGGGTGTAGCTGCCTCTTCTTCTCTCGAATACTAGTTAACTTAAATCTGTAAACTTTGAAACTGTCTTGAGAATTATTACATGTAACTTTATCTATGCATGAACGCAACTCGAGATATGTAGTTTATATACGCTACATGACGTTAATTTGGACAGCTTCTCCAGTGAAATGTCTGAAAAGTTGAATGACAAACCATCGCATGCCAACAGTTTACAAGGTTATTACTCCGCTCTCCCAAGAGAATCGTTATCCCTCTGTTTTCTACAATCATGTCCGTTTTTAAAGCCCGAAGGCCTCCCACACCTAATGAATGATTCCGCATATCTTCTTCATGTCCATGTATTCATATGAGTACATGAGTTCACGTGTAAATTTGGAGGTGGATTTTGTATGCTAGAAATAAAAATAAAATGCTTTAAAATGTCACACTGCGTAAATAGAGGAAAGAGATCGTCGATAAAATCCTTCAAAATTCTCTCACGATAAGATATTAAACAGAGGTGTAAGATCTCTCAACATATTTGACATCTGTTCAGCAAGGAAGAACTGCTGCGGATGAAAATGTCTCATCATGCATGATACCACACCTTGCATAATAAGCATTTCTTTCTTTATCTTCCAAGAATTTGAAGTGGAAAATTTAATAATTTAGTTGTAAAAGTGTTGGAGGACGTACGATGTGGGGATTGATTGCCTCCCTTTAAATACACATTTAATTTGTGCTAACGTCAGATGAGAACTTTATCCTTCTAAAGAAGAAGCTAACATTCGACTATACTTTTCATACTAAATCAGTGCATAACACAGTCGAATAAAATATGAAAAAGCTCAATGAATAATAAGTAATTATTAGTTTAATAACTTGTAGCAATTTAAAATTTTCAATCATTATTATTCAGTAGTTAGTTTCTACTTTATCATGGCTCAAATAAAATTGAATAAGGAATGTAAGGAAGAAAGGAAGGTATATGATATATTCTAAAAATAGCCTATGAATTATTGTATATTTCTTGTCATCAAAAATGTTAATGTATTATAATGCTGAGGCGAAGAATCTCTAGAGCAAAGTCGACACGGTTTTATAATTGACTTTCGAGTTTCTATCGGATACACACGTATAAGACAAGCCTACAGACACATAAGCGCTAAATCTAAATCGTGTCACAAAAAAACAAAATTTTGTCAAGAATATATTTGTAAAAAGTATTTATAAATATTCTGGAAACACACTGAAATTGATAATAAATTGTAAATATTAACCTAATTGTCGGTAGTATTTGTCTCATATTTTTGTTATATAAAACAGAATTGTAACATAACTAATAATCGTGTCTCACATAGAATTATTATACATTTTTTAGGTGTCTCTACTTCGTTTGTTGCTGCTCCTCCGCAATATAACTTCCCCTCATTGTGATATGTAAACTGCCTATACAAATATCATTAGTCATCACTTATCTCTTTGGAAAATATATATATATATATATATATATAAAATATCACTTTCACCATGAAAAACATCATCAAACCACATGTTTTCCCACTGAGTTTAAATCGGTTATACTTATGAAGACGGAATATACCTGATTACATCGCAACTATTACAAACATCCACTTGTGCAATATTTACTGAACTACTGCTCTTTATATTCATTTATGCATTACTATTTCTCTTTATTTTGTATAAGTATATCATAATGTAACGCCATACCGATTATTTTGTCTGTCATGTTCTTCTTTTACACACATACACATACGCACACACACACGTACGCAATCAAACAAGCAATTACATATATACGCATACACATATGTGCGTGCATGAATTATGTAGATAGACAGACAGACAGATAGACAGATAGATAGATAATTAGATAGATAGATACGAGGTGGCATCAAAACGTTCCCGGACTAGTTCTGTAGCACGCCAACAGATGGCAGCACATGGTTAAGTGTGGAGTGAGAGTTAGCAGGGATGTTAATGAAGCAGCGTGTACAGTGACATCGCTGTTTACTTCGCAAGTTGTGAAATTTGCGTATATGAGATCATGTGTATGCTGTAGTCTGCGATTTTGTCATGGACATGAACAAAGAGCAAACGAGGAATTTTGCATTAAACTTGGGAGGTCTAGTAGAGAATAAGTGAGCATGTTTTGGCAAGCTTATGATTCGAAATTACATCGCAAATCGACAGACTACGCTGAAGATCCTGCAGATATTTACTTATGTAAATTTTAACAGGTGAAACCATGGTACGTAGGTTAATCGTTTTTATTTAGTATTTTTTCATTTGTCTTGCCCTTTTACAGTCTGTTGTGTCGCTGAATTTTTACTGAGAACATATATTTTTTTCGTGGTTAGATGATTCGCATCTAGCATATGGGAGTCCACTTTTGCTGGTTATCCCTCTTATTTTTGTACGTAATATAATTTTAATCTTCGGATTTTTTTAATATGCTAGACCACTGGTTCAAATTGATTAACATCAATTTCTACCCTCATAAATAAATATATAAATATATATAAAAATATATATATATATA
>NC_068992.1:53030057-53031636 GCF_001194135.2 Octopus bimaculoides
TATATATATATATATATATATATGCATCAATTTATAAATATATTTGTCTTTATTGCCCACCGGGGGCTAAACATAGAGGGGACAAACAAGGAGAGACAAATGTATTAAGTCGATTACATCGAGTCCAGTGCATAACTGGTATTTATTTAAAGGATGAAAGGCAAGTCGGCCTCGGCGGAATTTGATACCGTTTCTGCCGCCTCTCCGGCTTAAATTTATAAATTATTTTATAAATTTATAAATACACTTAGATTACATACATATGGTAAGTATACTTACCATAATAGTTCAAGTGCATATGTAACGCAATTCTATTTATTAGACTTAAATGTACGTGTGTGTATGCATGTATTAGTATACGTCTTAGGTTGTGTGGGAGTATATGTGTGTGTGTGTGTGAGCGCGGACGTGCGTGTGGTTCTGTGTTTGTATGTAGCAGTTTAACAATGGAATTGCCCTACAATCTAATTCGACTAATAAGTTATTTAGGTTTTCACATTTGTTGCCTAAGGTTCTCTACCATGACAGAAACGGATGGTATTGGCACGTTTAGACTAGGAAGTTGGTGCGGTGCGTTATCTTTCTTTGTTTCCGACTGTTTTGTTCTTGTTTTCTTCTTTGTTTGTTAACCACGTAATGTTTACTTTCTAAATCTGTAATGCATAAGGAAAGGTTTTTTTTTTTTGGGTGCTATAATTGATTTAAGATGGCAAAATGCAGGCAACGAACAAAACATACACCCACTCGCGTTTCCAGCACGCATGAATGTATAGACGTTTATAGTTACCTATATGCATTTTTTTTTATATATGCATGAATATATGCATGTTCGTATAGTTATTTATATACATGCATTTATGTATACGTCTATACATATTCACGTATATTGATATACATTCCTACATGCATACGTGTAGGTGTATCTATGTACATTCCTACATGCATACGTGTAGGTGTATATATGTACATTCCTACATGCATACGTGTAGGTGTATCTATTTACATTCCTACATGCATACGTGTAGGTGTATCTATTTATATTCCTACATGCATACGTGTAGGTGTATCTATTTATATTCCTACATGCATACGTGTAGGTGTATCTATTTATATTCCTACATGCATACGTGTAGGTGTATCTGTGTACATTCCTACACGCATACGTGTAGGTGTTTCTATGTACATTCCTACATGCATACGTGTAGGTGTATCTATGTACATTCCTACATGCATAAGTGTAGGTGTATCTTTATTCTTTTACTTGTTTCAGTCATGTGACAGCAGCCATGCTGGAGCACCGCCTTTAGTCGAACAAAACAATCCCAGGATTTATTCTTTGTAAGCCTAAAACTTATGTAAGTATGGATGTGCGTGCTTCTCTCTGTATACGTCTTAGTTTGTGTGGGTATATGTTTGTGAGTGTGTATATTTTTGTGTGTTTGCCTGCAGCAGTTTCACAATGGAATTGCCCTATATATATATCTGAATATGTATGTATGTATTTATGTATGTATATGTATGTGTGTGTATGTATATATACATACATAACACACACACACACACACATATATATATGTGT
>NC_068992.1:53031646-53036752 GCF_001194135.2 Octopus bimaculoides
GTGTGTATGTGTGTGTGTGTTATGTATGTATATATATATACATAAATACATACATAACACACACATACATAACACACACATATATGTATGCATATGTGCATGTACGTATACACGTATGGATTTATATTTATTCATATGTAATGTTTGCGCATGTGAGTAAAAAGAAATTAACGTAATTAAGCTTTTTCCTTGTGCGTTTCATTTTATTTTTGTCACTGGCATGGGCATTATAGAATACATTACGCTGTGACAGTTACAGTGTTAAGCATTTTGCAACATTTATAGTTAGTAAAAGAT
This sequence comes from Octopus bimaculoides, assembly GCF_001194135.2. Lineage (NCBI taxonomy): Eukaryota > Metazoa > Mollusca > Cephalopoda > Octopoda > Octopodidae > Octopus > Octopus bimaculoides. Next base: position 53,031,944 of record NC_068992.1, read on the forward strand.
AAGAATATTTTGCAGTTTAGTGTCTAAGTTGGCTATTAAGAAGGATTAGGTTTATCGGAATAATGGCGTTTAAAAATGAAAGCACGTACAACATTTGGCACCATAATTCAAGAATTATGAGACGAATGAGTCTACTATAAATAGAAGATGGGTCCTTTGTTACTCGGTGTATATGCAAAAGGAAGTTGAAACGACTATATATGGTGGATTAAAATGGTGATTGTCTGCATGTTCATTGATGTGAAGGGACGCGATTGTATGGGAGTTTTATGAAGTGATAACGAGGATTTTATGATTATTTAGTAGTATGCTACTGCAGATATAACCGGCTTTGCTTTGTTTGTAGTAATTATAGCGCATATAAAAGTGCATCGCGTAACACTGAATGTCGTTGAGTTTTATTTTTCAAAGAGTTGCCAACATTATGCGTACAATTTAACTACGAAATTGGAGGTAGAGAAAGAGAAACAAACACTCTAGGACATACCTTGAGAGATGGAGGATAAAATCTGTTGACATGGTTTGCGTGACTGAAATTTCTGTGTATATTCGCCTGTATAATATCGTGGTGCAGATAGAGTAAACGTGTTTGCCTGCTGCAGGAAAATGCTCAGCGAATTATTAGGCGTTACTTAACCTTTTCATTTGTAATTAACTGGGTTTCATGCCTATTTCCTCTATCCATCTGTGCATATATTTAGGTATAGTTCTCAATGCACCTATAAAAACTGAGGTACGTTTTATCCACACACTCCCTAGTCTCTGTAATTCAATGGCTAAGTCCTGGAATTTTTGCTATTTTTTCTATACCTGTCATATTGATTTTGTCATCATTTAGGAGTGTAAAGTCAGTTACCTGGCACTTTCTGTTCCCGTTATCTATTACTACCAAATCAGGTTTTCTAGCTTCTATTACTCTGTCAGTTTGAATGTTAAAGTCCCACATCTTGTATTTTTTTTGCTTTCTAGTACGTTAATAGGTTCATCTTCATATCATTTATTATTATTATTATTATTATTATTATTATTATTATTATTATTATTATTATTATTATTATTATTATTATTATTATTATCATTATTATTATTATTTTTATTCCCCATACAAATAGTAATTTTTTTTTTTTTTTAATGTATTTTTTCTTTGAAAGAAAAATCTGCTTTCAATAAAATTCGACATACTTTCTTCATTCAGAGCCTGGAATATTGGCATACATTTTCTTAAAAACTTATTTATTTATCCATTTAATTATTTATATATTTTCTCTAGTTATATATTTACACAATTCTATATTATTTTATCGCTATTTTCCATACGTTTTGCCCAATTAAATGTATTTCCAACGTGCATTATTCTGATTGAATCGTCAATCGTCGTTTCTGGGCCATTCAGAATAAATTATCGATTCCACAAATTCTATTTAGCGAAAATCTTGTTGTTCATGTTGTTGGTGATTGAATTCAAAACAGAGAATGATTTAGCATCATTAGTTATGCAGAAAGTTGATGTTTTGCAGTAGGCAAATGTTTTCCTTTCTCTCTTTATGGCAGTTCTAACTCGTCAAACGAAAATAACGAAATGGCTGGTTGCAGCTGCGTTGGTAATAATGAAAGAGAAAGATTATTCTGAAAATAACTTCTTTTAAGCTTGATGTTTCAACTACTAAACTAAGCTGACATAGAAAAAAACGTGAAGAAGGTGGAATGGTGGTAGTGATTGTTGATTGTTGTTGTTTGACTTATAAAATAATAAAACGAAATGACGGCAAAGTATTGGCTTTTTATTTTTCAAATCTGATGCATGTTGATGATGATGATGACGACGACGCCGACGACGACGACGACGGTGATGATGATGATGATGATGATGATGCTGATGATGATGGTGCTGGTGCCGGTGTCTGTGGCGGCGGCGGACGGGATGCTGGGTGTGATGCTGTTGATGATGATGATGATGATGATGATGATGATGATGATGATGATGATGATGATGATGATGATGTTGATGATGATGATGATGATGATGATGATGACGATGATGATGATAGTTTGGGCATTCTCGAAACAGAGAGATGATTTTAGTCAGTGTCATTATAGGCTACATGCACAATATTTGACAAATTTAACAGCAACTCACTAATAAATATCTATACATTATTCGCAGTATGTAATGGTGGGAATTGTTAGAAATAAAGGGAAGATATAATGGAAATACAGTGGTACCAATTGAACTTTTGATCTTCCTATGAGAATGTAGTCTTAATGATGGTGTAAATTTCGATTATAAATCGTCGCACAATTTGCGAAAATGTGCTCCTCTCTTAGGCTTGTGGATAGCCTGCCTGGGTGTACTTCATTAATTTCTCTGCCATTAAGAAGAAATGGTAGGATTGCAGTGTAGTCATAGATTCCTTAAGCATATGGAAAATGAACAGTATTAATACCTTTAATCATGCACATTTTAATCATTCACCTCTTATATCAGGTTTGATCTCGGACTCAGCAACAATTACACTACTACATTTTTGTGGTGGTTAGGCGATTTTTGTTGATATTTGCCCACAGTCATATTTTAGAAAATCTTTAATGTTTAAACTGAAATACGCAGACCTAAATTTAAGTTGCATCGAAGTTCCACTTTCTTTAGTTTGCGAGTCTTTCTAAAATAGAACCTTGTGAAATCCAAAATGACTACCATTAGCTATATTTCATGTATGACTTTGATGTTTGATGATAACGTAAAGTCACTACAGCATTGCTTTTCTCAGAACATAGAAAAATATTCTCCAATACGTTTTATTTTTTTTTCTGAAGTTTGTTCCGTCGATCCAGTCTTTGTTTCATATTTTATCCAGACGATTCTAGAGACTAAAATTCCGTTCTCATTATTAAAATATTCATTCACATGTTACATATTCTTTTAACTAAAAAATCATGCAAGCAATTCCTTTCTCTCAACCCTGCTATATTTGTTTTCTTTTTATATCAGTTTTAGGATCGTTGCATATTTCTTCGGTTTTTCTCTTGGTAAAGTTGGTGTTGTCGCTATTATTTCTTTATTGATGTATCACAAAGTCATATTCTTTTTGTTTAAATTTATATCGTTGTCAGTGTTGTTACTGTTAACAGCATCGTTAGTTATACAGTTGTTTGTATGAGAATTCTCATTACATCTGCTATGTTTCTTGGGAAAATGATCTACTGGCGATATTACGTTTACTTTAAGGTGTGTTTAAAAAGTATCTGACTTTATTGTTGACACAAAATAACCGAACGCATCCAACAGGGAACATAAACCTATATCTCATCACCAGTGATTATGGTCTTCTTGAAATCTGAGTCGTGGTATGCACAATCCAGCATGTCTCGAGCGATTTTCATGCGCAGTTGCTTCTGCAGCTCATCCAATACCTTGGGAGTAAATTTCACCGGCGCTTTTCCATCAAACTCGAATACACTGATACTAAGCTCCTATCAACTTCCTGAGCAATTTACTGGGTTGCAACCCAATGATCTTCCACGTCTATACACCGAACCTTCTTAATCGGCTCCTCTCTAATTCATGTGGATGGGGGTCCTGAGCGTGCCTCATGCTCCACTAAGGTGCGGCCATGTTTGAAGCGGTGGTTCTATGCCCATAGCATCCTTGCCATACACCTGTTCAATCTTTTGGAGGGTTTAAGCTTGAGTATCATCAAATGTTTGACAAAATTGAATGCAATATCTCTGTTCGATACGTTCGGTAAAAAGGAAAATTCAACGAACACCCACTACACATTTGTACTCTAGGCAAAACAGTTGAAAACTGACGCGGCCTGCGGGCGTGAAATCTTTACGCACCCGCAAAAACGGTGGCGTCACCTCAATCACAAATGATTTTGTTTATGCCGCGTTAGTTTGGGCGGGAAAAAATAAAATTGTATACTTCTGGAGCGCAGCCCGTAAACTGAATGAGCGTGTTCCTGTTTCGATGGATGAACACAAGAGCAATGAGGACAGCCTGAACGGCAGCTACAAAACGAAAACAAAATGAACAATAACAATAAGTTCACAATGGTTTAAAACGTTCAAAGAAAACTACAAGTTTCATACATCAAACAACAAGCGTAGATAACTTTGCTGCTTTTTCGTCTAATATTTCATAGAAACAGACAAGAAATCTAAATATTGGATAAGGACCTCAGCAGAAACAATTTAAACTTATTATCAACTATATTATTCTGTAATATAAAAAATATATATAATGCAATATCAGTCTTATTATCAACAACAATAATAGCAATAGTAACAACAGCAACGTTGAATATAACAAAAAAGAAACAAACATAATAAGCATGATAGTTTTTTTTTTTAAGGGAGTGTTCTATTGGCGACCGCAAAAACAATAACGCAACTATTAATAATTATAATAATAAAATTAATGATGTATTTGATGTTATGAGGATAGGTTATGAAGAGGAGTATAATTTTAAAATCATTTCCAGAAAACAAAATGAATAAATATTTTTGTTAAGACGTAGATGAATGTAGCCTTAAAGCAAATGAATTATGTAATAAATATCTAATAAGAAATGCAATGATGCGATAATGTAGTTAATTTAGGGTAAAAGAGAAAGGATATTGGATTGGCTTTTCGGTTTAGGATTTTTTGTATTTCACTTTTTACGGTTTTTATTAGCGGCAGGGAATTTAATATTCAATAAATGTCAACAAACTTCTGATTGAATGAAAGCTGGCTTCATTTCAATAGACACACACACACACATACACACACATGCATATATATATATATATATATATATATATATA
>NC_068992.1:53036780-53040062 GCF_001194135.2 Octopus bimaculoides
GTGTCTGTTGGTATAGGTTTGTGCATGAATGCATAACACAGATAGATAGATAGATAGATAGATAGATAGATAGATAGATAGATAGATAGATAGATAGATAGATAGATAGATTATCGTTACTGTTATTGTTGATATTATTAATAATATTAGTATTACTAACACTCATAAATATTTCTTATACAATTTTAACTTAATTATGTTGCTATATCTTTTAGCCGTTACTATTTTGTTTATGAAAAGTATTTTTTTATACTTTATTAAATACAATTTTGGTTTTTGAAGTTAGATTTGGATTTAATGATATAATACATAAAAGCGCTTTAATATAAATATTTGAAATATAATTTATATTCAATACAAACTGTATTATAATCTCGGAGAAAACAGAATCCAAAGAGACTGCTCCTTGTCTGTTTCGGCAATAAATGTATAATTGAAAAAAGAAAAAGAAAAAGACAGAAAGAATGGAGTGAAATTGCTTTGTGAATCAGTGTATCAGACCTTTAGGAGAGAGTCCTTGACCTTCTTCGGATTTAAGATGACAAAATGGACTGAAAAGTATGAAGCGATGTTTTATATCCTCCATGCGATCAACTTCACAAACAGTGGTTGTCAGAATATATGTGTTTAATTCATATTCTATCACCTCTTATTCAAGAAGAACTCTACTCGGAACGTTAAATGCTTCAGTTGCTGCGACAAATACTTTATATAAATTACTTACTGGGACACCGCAATTCGTTATGCAGCCTTAATATACTTTCTGTGTATGTTTATAGTTAGACATGAAGCATACTTACCGGCATGCGCGTGTGTGTGTGTGTGTGTGTGTGTGTGTGTGTGTGTGTGTGTGTGTGTGTGTGCAAATGTGCAAATATATTTCGCATTTCTTTATAAGAACAAGGATAGACAAAGGGATTAAATCGATTACATCCACTCCAGTGCGTAACTGGTACTTAATTTATCGACCCCGAAAGGATCAAAGACAAAGTCGACCTCGGCGGAATTTGTACTCAGAACGTAAAGAAAAGACGAAATACTGCTAAGCATATCGCCCGGCGTGCTAATTACTTTGTACAGAGGGTACAAAGTGGTACCGGTATTGCTAGAAATAAGAGTCAAACCGACTCACTAGCCGCAAGAGCACTATCTTAATAAAGTGACAGGGGGGACAAGCCTCCTACGGTCGCAGATATCGTCATAACACCGGTGATTTGTGGTATTGTGATTGACTGTATATTTTATACTCAGAGCTAAATTATTGGTTTCAAATTTAGGCTCAAGGCCAGCAAATCTGAGGAAGTGGCTTAGTCAATTATATCGAACCTACTGCTCAACTAGTACCTATTTTATCGAACCTGCATGAATGAAAGGCAAGTCGACCTCGGCGGAATTTGAACGCAGAATGTAAAGACGGACGAAATGCCGCTAAGCATTGTGCAGGTGTGGTAACAATTCAGCCATCCCGCCGCCTCCACAGAGTTGAAATATTAGGCTCTCCACATACAGTATAAGAAAAAAGAGAGTGAATAACTACATTAACGAAATCCCTGCTTATCGTATTGCGTGAATTAATTAGAAGGGAAAGCAGTGCCCATAGTTTAAAGAAGAAAGAAGGGTGGACATATGGAATGTGAAAACATTATATACATCAGATAAAGAACTAACTAGATATACGATGATTAAAATAAACCTGCCAAGATAGGCAGGACAAAAAGCTAGTGCACGCTCATTGTTTAGCTGTCATGTAAAATATGCAGTAGGAATACGGGAAATGAAGGTGTACTATTGGCAGAAGAATACAAGAGCAATGTACTTCAAATAAACAACTTAAAGTCATAGGAAGGAAAATTATATTTCAATATCAGAACTGTGATAGAGTAAATTATATTTATGAAATAAATCATTCTATAAGTTTATACAATATCCGTACAATACTGCAATATTTAATGTTATACATTAATCGTATACATTAGTGATTTACGATTATACAATAATACAATGACACTGTTGTTTAGTCTCTCATAATACCTTTAAATATTTCTCTCAAAATTATTAAATAATTTTCTGCGAATAATCCATAATCTGATCGATGTTGTAGTATTTATAAAACGTTGATGTAGATATCATTGTATATTTGCATACGTGTGTGTGTGAATAAGTATCCGTGCATGTTTGAAATCAGAGATCGTGTATGTGCTCGTGTACAAGTGTACATGTACATAATGAAACATTAATTACAAGCCAATATGAATAAAACAATAACAAGGTTGCGTAAAATGTGCTTGAACTATTAAGATTAAATTACCTTCACACAAAACTAAAAACACACCACAGATATTTATACGTACTCATATATACATGTACGTACACTCGTACACACACACACACATACACACGCACATATGTATTCATATAATTATCTTTATATATCTTAACATATATTAATATATATATATATATATATATATATATATATATATATATATATATATATATATTTATACTCCTGGACACGAATATATATGTGTGTGATGCGTGTGAATATGTCTATGTTTCTGATTGTATGGTTTATCTTTCTTCATGTGTGTGTATTATTGAAACATTATATAGGGGAAAATAATTAAATAAATAACAAGTATTTCAAACAAAGAATTACTGATGGAAAAGGAAAACAATCGAAAATTATAAATCTAAAAGTGCAACAAAATTACAAAAACAAAATCGAAAAGCTAAACTAAGCAAAGAATCAAACATATTAAAGGTCGGTATAGGAATATTCGTTATAGAAGACGGAACTACACAAACAACAATACAGTCTAATATTTAATAAAATGAAACTCAACAAAAAACAATTCGGGAAATAAACAACAGGAAATATTTTCTAATATCAATGTTTTCGTCCACAGATGACTTAAGGATTTTGTTGATCAATTCTTTAATCCGACTTGATAGCTGGCTAGCAGATAGAGACAAAAACAATATAGATTACTCTGCTCTTCTGTTCTATTTCTCTGACTTTTGGGGTATGACTGTGAGCCAGCCTATCAGAATTGGTTTTCAGAACAGTATTCAATTTTATTGACTGCTTTCGATTTCTCATAACGAACAATAGAAGAAACTATAAAAAATTAAAGTAAAATAATTTTGGTTTTACTATATATGCTCTGTGTAATATATTTATTTATGTTTTGGAAGTTCTTCGAATGTGAATATGTGCAATTCACTCTGTTGTGTGTTTGTGTGCGCGTGTATATATGTATACATATATATATATATATA
>NC_068992.1:53040732-53042091 GCF_001194135.2 Octopus bimaculoides
TATATATATATATATATATATATATATATATTATTCTTAAACAAGAATGTTATTGCTAACAAATTTCGATCACCTGAGCCAGCGTAAGATTTGAAATCAATCTCGGCTTTATATATACTCTGTGTTGAGCTAAAATTTCTTTATGTATATGGTTGGGGTCTGAAAAATAGTTTTTGCAATTTTGTAAGCAGGTGTATATATTTAGTCATAGGCTACAGTATTGTGTTTAATTGCTCGGAAAAATGATGCAATTCAGTCTATTATATTGTTGGTCTTGATGGATTTAATCCTTTGCTGTGACAACGTAAAAGTGAAAGGCTGAAACTTTAGTTTAGCATTTGAAAACTGAGTAATTGGGCGTGTCAATTTTCTCTTAATTGAATTTTTCTATAGAAATTATAGCCAGGAGCGATATTTTTACGATGTTTCGTATGAGGGTACGCTAAATGTAAACAATATCAATACGGTATCTCTACAGGTCATTAATATTTCCAATATTTCCATTACCGGATGGAAGTCCCAGTTGACCTACCGGAAAATAGCCTGCTGTTTGACAAGGCTTGTCACACGGAGTTCATAGGCAATTCAGTGGCATCAGATGCATTAAAAAGGACCGTGCAGCGGGAGAGGAAGTTCGTGTAACTCTCGTGTCTAGCGGTTTTGAATGAAATTGGAAGCCGACAGAAGCAATTACGGCGAGTGCATATGTGTGTGTAACCCTCTTGTCGGACGGCATTTGAAGGAAACTGGCGAGTGTGTGTGTGTGTGTACTTGTCTTTGTGCGTATGTGTGCGTCTGTATGTGTGTCTTGTATGTGTGTGTTTGTGTATGCGAGCGCGAGTGTCTGTGCCACACGCAAGAATTCGTGGGTACGGGTACACACCTACACAGACACACACACAACCACAGTACACCTACATCTACATACAACCACAGTACACCTACATCCACATATATCTCGTATACACAAAATCCTATCGGCTTTGTTTGTCGGTCTTAAATTCTTTTCGAAAGCTCATAAGGCATCAGGGGGCCTCCTGATGCCTTATGAGTAAAAAATAATCTTCTTTTCTAATGCAAGATTGTTTAGAGATACATCGAGTATTCTATACATATGCTTGTTCGAGTATCATAAGAGCATGAATCTTTCCGTTGTGTATTGAATTGATAATCATAGGATGGTGCAATAATTTTGCTTATTCTACTTCTGTTGGATAGAAGTAGAATGTGTGTGTGTGTGTGTGTGTGTCTGTCTGTCTGTCTGTCTGTCTGTCCGTATGGGTGTGTGTGTAAGTATGCGTATACATACATAAATGATTAGATAGACAGAGAGATAGGTATATATATATATATATATAT
>NC_068992.1:53042270-53043129 GCF_001194135.2 Octopus bimaculoides
ATATATATATATATATATATATATATATATATATATATATACAGAGAGAGAGAGAGAGAGAGAGAGAGAGAGAGATAGAGAGATATTTCAGTAACATGTTCAAACAAAAGATCTATCAGAATTTCATCAGTTGGAGAACATAACGTTCTGAGGCAATTACCGTGAAGATTGTCCTACTAATTCCTGGTGAGAAGGAATGGTAGATGCAGTCTGTTGATCTCATCAAGTATATAGTTCCTATAACTATAACCATAAATCTTCTGTCGCTAACATAACTGAACGTATTGGAACTCATTCTGTTTACCCTGCTTCTCTGTATATAGAACCATCGCTATATATATGTGTGCATAGTTGTGTGTGTACGCGCACGTAGGTGTCACAGTTTCCGGCAGGAAATTAACTTGGGGGATGAAACCTCAGCATTAATATTTTTCACAAACTTTTATTGTTTTTTTTGTTTTATTTGTGTCTGATGTTTTATATTTGTTCGTTGTTCTTTGAGAAGTAATAACCTAACTTCAAGCTACTTGTTAGAGATCACTTTATATGCGCTCTTTTCTGAACCTAAGAAAAGTAAGTAGGGGTCGAAATTACGATTCTTCACCCCACAAAAATTGTAGGAGGTGCGTTTGCAACCTCTGCACCAACTGTTCCCATGCCTTTGGTATGTGTGTGAGTGTGTACGTGTGTGTGTGTGTATACTGTTTTACAGCAAGAATTCTATTTACGTTTTCTACATGTTCTTTCTATGTGTGCTTTTGTGTAGGTGAGAATAGGTATAAATGTACACATGTATATATGTATATACATACACACAGACACACACACACACACACACACACACACACACATATATATA
>NC_068992.1:53043679-53044819 GCF_001194135.2 Octopus bimaculoides
AAATTATTTGTCGTTTGGCTTCGTTTTTGCCATTGATTGCTCCGTTTATTCTTTTCAATTCAGGAAGGCGGGAGCGGTAAAAGCAAAATTTTAAAAGATTGCGGTTCTCGTATGTGATCGTATTTATGTCAATATTTCCGTTTAACTATTTTAACTAACTGTTGAGGGAACAGTGGTTATTTCCTTTTTGTAGATAAAAGCAAAAACGATATAACACTCACTGGTCAAAGACAAAAAGCATTAACATTTTGTTACACAGGGTAACCTTTCAAGGCGGTGCACGAACACGGTCATAGTCCAACGATTGAAACCAGTTAAGTATAAAAAGATAAAAGGTAATTATGGACATTTAGAAACATCTGTGATATCTTATGAAAATATGAGGGCCGCTTCTTCAAATTTATGCGACTATGTAACAACTGCCTTGATGAAACACATAATACACTGGCAGAATCACCGAACTATAAGCGTTTTCTGTTATAATTTGAGCGCTGCGTATCCAGTGAAAGCGAAATTAATACTGAGAACATATTGTAATCTTGATATTACATTACACATATTAACTTCTATCACTTCAACGTGAATATACTTAGTCAGTTCAATGACAAAATATCATAACATGTCCTCAACACATTTCTCCTAACTTATGATACGCTTCATTATGTTCTTTACTACCAGATCCACTAGCAACGAGGCAAAAGTGACTAAATATATTTTTATATAGAACGTAGTTGGGTTACATCTTCCGGGATGCCGGCAGCGCATCTATAATGTTTCATCAAAAACACAAATAACTTCCTCATACTTTTCCATGGAGACTCTTTCTTTCATTACGCGGTTTACAGCACTGCTTTATTGATTTGTCATATCTCATCTGCCATTGTCTTTTCCAGTCTTCAAGCCTCGAAGCGCTATGTATATGAATGTATGTAAATATGTATGAGTTTCTGCGTATGCATAAAATATATAAACATTCAAACTATATGTGATTTACACTCAGATATGTTGGCATGCGTGTGCAATGCAATATACGTAGTTTGCTAAATACGAAGTATTTTATGTGAAGATGTATACATTTACATGTATATATAAATGCATAAATATATGTACATATATTTATATATATATATATATATATAT
>NC_068992.1:53045041-53045458 GCF_001194135.2 Octopus bimaculoides
ATATATATGTATACACATATATGCATATACTTTTATACGTATATGATATTTATCTTCTATATGCTTGTGTTGAAATGAATCTATTTGTATTATTCAGAGATAAATATTTACACTATTCGAGCATATATGTTTATAAACACATCCATACTGTATAAAATATTGATCGCTTTATAGAAGGATATGTGTTCGTATTGAATTTTTCACTTGTTTCTTTCACATACTTGACAAATGTTTTATACCTGCAAATGTTATTTTAATAAACGTACATATACACATATGTGCAAATGCATATACATACATGCTTATATGTATGTATGCATATATATATATATATATATATATATTGTTGTACTTGGGGATGGTCATATTGCCAGTTTAGCCAATAAAAACACACGCACTGTATATTTGGTGTTAATT
>NC_068992.1:53046509-53047830 GCF_001194135.2 Octopus bimaculoides
TATATATATATATATATATATATATATATATGCTTTTTGAAATATATTTCCGCATATTTCTTGTAGAGAACCTCCAATAATGTTTCACATCAACATCTTTTGATTTAATAAATGATTCTATCCATGTTAATTTGTAAGCATGGCATCTATAGTTAACTATTAAAACGTTGACATAACTGTTACATATATCTGTAAACCTGCAGTACATATTTTAAGGAGATGGCTCCTAATAGTTGTTTCACATGATTTTACAGCCATTATTGAATTACATATTCTCATTGAAAATACACACTTTTGGTCTTGTACTAAGTTTCGAAAGGAGGCTGAGATCTAAGATCTAGTGTTGAAACTTGGTCAATTGCGGAGAGAACATGTCGGAGCAATCATTTAAATCTCAGAAATGCCATTACTGTAACCATTGGTTTCTTTCAAGTGGGCATTGTCTAGTATATAGTGCCAACATATTTCGGCTGAATTTCTATGACTTGGTTGTCGACACAATATATTTCACCTCCCACATACTATAGAGCTGTCAGAGTTGTCGCCTCGATCGTGGCACATACGATTATTATTATGCGTTTTTTAAGAAAACGAATGAGTTAAAACAATCAATTCTCCCGGGTATATTATTTTTAGTCATTGTATATTGTTAGCCATTTACGAAGTATGAATTGGGAAAATATTTCAGTTTTCCTTTAAATTGTATTTAACATGTATTGCAATTTGTAGTCTATTAAATGTAGACTTTAGTGGAAATTTCTTTGTTTACTCAGCGATGGTGAAGTTGATTCCAGTAATGGTGGCGTGTGTGAATTTTGAACTTTATTTACAATATTCATACTTACATTGAAACTAGACAGGAATCCACATGTGGATTGGTCAGAAATTGAATCATCATAGGGTTCACAGAAACATTGTTGATACATACACAAGTGAGGATTAACAATACTTCCTGCAAGAATTGAAAGAAAGTGTTTTCTGCATGAGTAAGTTAAACGAAAGAACAAGAGCCCTCAGTTTGTTGTCACTGCATAGATAATGGAGCAAACATGCACTGAAGGCCGAGAACATCTGTTCAGTTAGTTTTCTTCTTTTTGCTGCATAAAGGATGACTGCTATCACTAGAGCGATTTATTCATCGGAGACGGTCAAGATTTTTGTGAACTCCAATCGATATATAAAGTAGGGATCATCCCTCAGTATAACCTTCATTTATCGTTGAATACTCTTATTTATTTTGCTTTCTGCGATTATCTCAGTAGTCCTTACATTTATATATATATATATATATATATATATATATACATACATACATACACAC
>NC_068992.1:53048052-53050804 GCF_001194135.2 Octopus bimaculoides
ACATCTGTCTTTTCCACCGAAGGGAATTTTCTAAAAACACATTAACCATTTTTATCAAAAGCTCTGGAAGATTCATACAGGGCAAATATACTAGAACTTGAAGCATCATTACTCATATTCTCCGTCACTCATACCGTTGTCCCTTCATGTTGTAATTCTAACTAGAATTTTGTTCGAAAAAAATATATTTAAGATATAGATATTGCACTTCTAATTAAAATTTGGTTTCTAAGAAAATATAAATGATGTATGCGTACATCGGCGTCACTTATAGTACTACTATGATATCTACCGACTCTTAGGGACTTCACATCTCCAAAGAAAAGCTACCAGTCACGTTAAGATTGATTGGTGATGTTTGAATCTTTAAAGTTGATCAGAGATTATATGTTTAACATTCACTTCATTTGATGACATTCTTAAAAGTAATATATGAGGGACATCTTCTGCCAGCTATGGTTACTGTTTGAGGTGGTTTAAGACAAATATAGTCTCACCTAAATTTTTGGTGCCTGAAATAAAATGGCAAATATGTCAAGCAAAATATATTAAAAGGTTTGAAAGAGGTATGTACATCTAACAGGCCATCTACGTGGCATATCTGATTATCATGAGTTGGTTCAGAAAAGGATTGACTTAAAACAATCAATTCTCCCGGGTACAATCTTTTTTTATTGTTTATAGTTAACCATTTATAAAGAGTGAGTTGGGAAGATATTTCAGTTTCTCTTCAAACCATGTTTAAAATGTATTGCAATGTGTTTTCTATTAAATGCAGACTTTAGGGAAAATTTCTTTATTTACTCAGCGATGGTGAAGTAGATTCAGTAATGGTGGCCTGTATGAATTTGGAACTCCATTTACAATATCTGTAAATTATGTTTAATGTATATGCGGCAAGTTGCTTTTCATTAGATATATCCAAAATGATGATCGTTTCTAGACTTAAATTACTTTTATCACTGAATACGCAATTCTAATTCATTTGTTCCTGTTATATTTCATTTCAACTAATTCTAACATAATTTCTTATTTTATTCGATAGATTAATGTCTATAAAGAATGATAGGATTTGAGTGTACTTTGTAAATTTTGTTATATTTCGTATAGCAATTTCATAAAATGTACAGTTTAGAATTTAAAGTTTAGAATAATTAATCGTATTAGGATATTGAATCGATTATGATTTATCAGTATCCTGTTAAACTAAAGCTGCAATCATGCATATTTGTTTATTTGTCCTTAAACATTGCTAAAAGCGTCTAGGATTGCATCATAGTTTTTTTTATGTACAGAACACTAAAGATGCTTCCGTAAGTATGTTTTAATAGTAATTCACTCCAGGCTTAATGCTGTTATATATTCTATTTAAAAATGCGTCTCTAAATAGAATGTTACGGCTTCATAAATTTTAATCGCGTAGGAATTCATTAACCACTATGATCATTACACACACAAACACATATGTATATATGCATATACGTATATATATACGTACATGCATGCGCATCTATATTTTTGTATATATATGTGTGTATACTTATATATAAATATATACATACATATACATATATTTATATATATAATATATACACATATATATATAGATATATACAGCCCCACACACACACACATATATATATATATATATAGAGAGAGAGAGAGAGAGAAGGCGGGGGATAGAGATAATGATGCAAATTATGAAATATACGCATTTAGGCTTCATATATTGGATGCACAAACATACATATATACATATAAATATACATACAATGATATATATATATATATATATATATATATAGTGAGGGGAGGAACAAAATCTATAAACATTATTTACATTTGACGCATATTTGTCCTCGTCTTCTTTGTTGTTAACACAACGTTTCCGCTTATATACCCCCCACCCTTCATCAGGTGTCTTGGGGAAATTCCGAACCTGGGCTCTCATTCCTAGGGTATTTTTTCGATATTATTATTATTATTATTAGTAGTAGTAGTAGTAGTAGTAGTAGTAGTAGTAGTAGTAGTAGTAGTAGTAGTATCATTAGTATTATTATTATTTAGGTCACTACCTGGAATAGAATTCGGAATCTTGGGGTTCTTAACCACTACGCCATATGCCCGTGGGCAAGTATGGAGTGCAATTTTGGGCTTATAAATCTAATAATCTCCTATCCTTCCTTAATACCGGTTCCCATATGCTGCTCATATCTGCACTCTGTCTGCTTTGGAGGTTGTTGTATCCTAGCATATGTGCTGCTTCTTTTAGTTCTCGTATTTTCCAGTGGTGTTCTCTGTCTATTATTTTAACTTCATCCCACAGGGGGAGGTGGTCTCCATTTTTTACATACATGATCAGCTATACCCGATTTACCTATATCTTGTATCACAGCTTTGCGATGTTTGTCTACTCTTATTTTGAGGGGGCGGCATGGGATGGAATACCCGCAGTCTTTGGTCATGTTCTCTTCTATTGGTGGTTTTACTCCAAGGAGATATTTGCGGAGTGTTGTATTACTCTTGAATACTGTCCTGATGTCATAAGGGCCGCATATCTTTTGGATCTTTCGAAGAGGCCTTTCACATAGGGTAGCCAGAGAGTTTACTTCATCGGGAAACAAACAATGCAGATTTTAATAGGAATAGTTGAAATTAATGCATGTAAGAGTTCACATCTCTAGCATCAGTGCTTCATAGACAGCCTACGAACTTTTCCCTGCAACTTAGTGATGCAAACATTATCATTATT
>NC_068992.1:53051007-53057677 GCF_001194135.2 Octopus bimaculoides
ATATATATACATACAGGGAGATAGATAGATAGATAGATAGATAGATAGATAGATAGATAGATAGATAGATAGATAGATAGATAGATAGATGGATATGCGATTACTGATGTATTTCATTTTCTTGCTAAATTGAGCAATACAAAATAATAGATTTTGGGGTATCAGTGTATACTTACAAAGAATGAAAACGTTATATATATATGTAGACAATGCGTTCGTAAAAAGAAGAGAGAAGAAATACTTATGAAGAATAATTTAATGCTAAAATCTAACGTCCAAAACCATGCAAACGACAACACTACATTCCAAGTTATAAACGTTCACATGAAAATCAATAGACACATTTCGATAGTATATAGAAAGAAATGCGTATAGATACCTAGAGATAGCAATTGCCCTCATAACTGAAAAATATCATTAACAACCATATTACTTGGGAGAGCATCTAGACTCTCTGCTGCAATTGAAAAAAAAATAGATAATGAACTCCAGTGAATAAAACAAGCAGTGATTAACTACTGATAACTGATATTGATGCAGTTTAGCACACCACCGCACTGATGAATACAAACAGAGAAACAAGACAATATATACAATAAACAGTATTACTCCTTACAATACAGATGTTGCCCAGAAAACGGTGAATTATTCAAATACATAACCGTTACAGACAAGATAGCGCTGAAAATGTTGTCTATACTCATTTATACTTTAATTTTGAGATTATATTATATGGATTGCATCTTGTGGATACCCTTTATAGGCTAGGCAACTGATGAAGGCTGGAGGGCTTATCAGCTGAAACGTTGTGTTAACAACAAACAAAACGGGGACAAATATCCGTCAAATGTAAATAATGTAAATAATGTACATAATTCTCTTCAATATAGAAATGTAGGCTTTTGTTTCTTTTGTGTATTTTGCATTAGGTTGCTAAACTTTTGGGAATAACGTTTTCTTGTTTAGATTATGTAGACCATCTATTTTGGCTACTAAATTTGTGGGTCTCCTTGCTTAGATATGTTTCTTGAGGTGATCCACAATTCATCCCTTTAACAAAATCTGCTACCTTTTTAACTGACCAGCTGATTAAAAACCATTTATCTTTGCTGTACTTTTTCCACATATCAGTATACTGGTTGGTATACTGGTGAGCTGGCGGAAACGTTTAGCACGCTGGGTAAAATGCTTGTGGGCACTTCGTCAGCCTTTACGCTGTGAGTTCCAATTTCGCCGAGATCAACTTTGCCTTTCGTCCTTTCGAATTGCTCAAATATCAGTTAAACGCTGGGGTCGTTATAATCAACTATCTCTCTTACACCGAAGTTGCTGTTTTTGTGCCAAAATTTTAAGCCAATATACTGTCTAATAAGATTATTTTCATAACACGCGTTTATTTTCGTTGCCTACATACACCAGATGAGAGTATGGCTGATTCTCGCTGTTTTCCGCAACCAGTATTGCAATGTGCTCTTTTGTTAGTGAGAGTAATCTTAAGGATATGCTTGCATCATTGTTTTCCTGTTCTTAAGTATGATTTCGTTTACTGTATCATTTTTGTTACTACCCTCAGTCTTAACTTTTTGATTGTTATTATCATTAACATAATTAAGGCAGCGGGAGGGGAAGGGGGTAAAATAATTTTTAATGCTGGCCAAAATGCTGAGCGGTAATTCGTCCGTCCTTACGTACTGACTTCAAATTCCGCAGAAGTCGACTTTGCCTTCCGTTCTATCGGGTTCGATGAAATAAGTACCATTTACGTACTGACATCGACCAGCCCTCTCTCTCAAAGTTTCAGACTTTGTGCCTATCGTAGAAAATATTATTATTATCATTGTTATTATTATAAGTACGTCTGAAGGCAACAAGCAAACAGAATCGTGAGCTGGCAGAATCGCAAGCATCACCCACCTGATGAGAACAAAATTCGTCGAATTCGATATGCATCTCTTCCTTTCGGGGTCAATGAAATCAGTAGTACTTGCACGCAAGGGTCGATTTACTCGAGGAGATTGCACTCTACCGCAATGTCAGGCCTCGTGCCAACTGTAGAAAGCATTATTATAATAACTTTGTTGCATTACAGTGATTATAACTACTTTTAATGATATTCATGAGTAATAATTAATAGCATTTGTGTTAATTGGTAGCATTCGCACTCATTTTTCACTCCGTGGAATGAAATTAATTCTTCTTCTTTTTCTTCTTCTTCTTCCTCTTCCTATTCTTCTCTTTCTTCTACTTCTCCTTCTACTTCTCCTTCTATTTTTCCTTCTTCTTCTTCTTCTTCTTCTTCTTCTTCTTCTTCTTCTTCTTCTTTTTCTTCTTCTTCTTCTTCTTCATTTATTTTCTTTCTTCCTCCTCTTCTTCTCCTGCTCCTCCTCGTCCTTCTCCTCCTTCTCCCCTCCTCCTCCTGAGTGAATGCATGCGTTTGTGTACGACTATGTGTCTGAGAAGGTAAACAAAAGAAAACGTACTCAACACATTTAGTAGGTGTTACACGTATTATTATTTAAAACAGTTTCATTCGGTACTATGTGGGAGGAAGAGGAGGAGATGGAGAGAGAGAGGGAGAGAGAAAGAAAAAAGGAAAGAAAGATAGAAAAGGGGAGTTAAAGATAGATTTTAATCCCTGCTCTTCGCTCGAAGCTTCTGGAATAGCCTGATGCGTATTAATCGTTCCAATACAGTTCTACACTTTCAAATTTATTGACGTAATTCTACACAGGATAGAACTCTAATCAGCTTACATTTATCTATCTAAATCTCTTACGGTGTTTCAAATAAAATATGCCGAAACGGCTCCTTGCTGAACTAGCATGAATGCTGAAGTATGAAAAAGAACAACAGAAAATGAGCAAGTCCGTGGCATATGTAAGGTTCACGAAGGTTAGAGTGTTTCTGTAAGCGTGTGAATTTGTAGATTACGTTAGAGATACAAACTGGATAGAGAACCAGACAAGGCTTACATATTACGATAATACTGTGTTTGGTTTTTTTTAATATTTTTGTACAATGTTATTGAGGTTATATTCAGTCTGGATGTAACGTATAAACATTTCTATTTGATCAATGCTTCCATAACGCGGTCATCTATATTATAATAGAGGTGCGTTAGTTGTATTTAACAACGATTATATATCTGCTTTCTTTGTATCGTTGAGTTTTCTGTACGCTCTGTGTGAGTTATGTATAAATTGTTTCTGCTTTGTTGTAGAATTTATTCTATTAAATTGTTTATATATAACGGAATTTCCACACTCGTTTCTTTGATTCTAATAAAGAATGAATGAATATTTTATGAATGTATACACACACATACACACATATATCCTCAAATATATATATATATATATATATATATATACATATGTACGTACGTATGTATGAAAATAGATACACACAAATATACACTCATATTCAGAAACGTATATGTGTGGTTGTGTGTTGGTTTATGTGTTTGTAAGCTTTTGGTATTCTATGGGAGGGTAGTATATATCTGAATATATAATATACAATTTCTACCTTTCGATGAATAAATTCACGTGGATATAATAATCCCATTTTCCTACCATCTAAAATGTGCATGAAAATAAATTAGTTCTATGAATGTAGTTTACATCTCTGTTGCGTAAGCATGCAACATTAGCCGCAAAAGAACATATATATATATATATAAACATATATTTAATTATTTCTATTTGAAGAATATTTTCTCCCCTTCAACATCTACAAAGATTTTTCAATATGTACACTACACCCCGCAGATTTCGTGCAGAAGGTCTCCTAAATCCGAAATATTGAAATAGAAGGTCAAATTCCAAGCCATTGTTTAATATTGTTTCTTATAACAAGTATTGTTTTGGTTTTAAATATCAAAGACAATTTACATGGCAGATATTAACCATTCCGTCAATTCGTAATATCTATTTCTCTCCCTCTTTGTCCACTCCACTCTTCTTCTTCTTCTTCTTCTTCTTCTTCTTCTTCTTCTTCTTCTTCTTCTTCTTCTTCTTCTTCTTCTTCTTCTCCTCCTCCTCCTTCTCCTCCTTTTTTTCTTCGTCTTCTTGCTTTTCTTCGTCTGCGCTTGGCACCTAGACTGTTGTTTGACGCTCACAACCCTCTACTAGTAGGGGAAGAGGATCGGCGGAACTCCAGTCTAGCAATATATAGAGCATTTTTGGCGGGGAAGTTCGACAACGTTCTCAAGAAAACTATGTGCTTCGATGTAAACGAACTGGCTCATCTGTTCCGGAAGACATTTCGTCCGGTGCTACTATGGATAACATCCAGACGTCCTTGGCATGGACGTGCTACCGAAGGACGCAACCAATTTGAGATAAACTTTATTGTTCATTCCATCTCGTTTGACAAATTTTTATATAATTTCTGCATGCACTAACGGATTTCCTCATGTGTATCCAGCAAAAGGAGTGTTCTGGTGTGATGGATATGGTAGCTGATAACCGTATAGAAGCTTTGAAATACACGTGATCACGTTATTTCCCAGATGATATTATATATAAATACTTACATACACACATATGTATAGATTATGTATATATATATCAGACCTGGACACAGTTCTGCAATGGATTTCTGACTGGCAACTCAAGCTAGCTGTGGATAAGAGCGTCGTCATGTACTTTGAGAGGATAAATCCAGCCTTTACATCCTTTCTCAGTAACACCAATCACAAGACGTCTACTAGTGAGCGTGATCTAGGTATTATTGTAAACAGCTATCTGAATTGGACAAACCACATCTTTAAGATTGTCAAAAAGCCTGAGCGCGTCCTAGCGTCACTCTGTAAGACATTTCTATGCCGCTATCAGCTATCTATTTAAATAGTACGTCCGCACATAGAAGTTGGATCACCAGCCTGGGACGCCTGGAAAATGTTCAAAAACATGCAACAAAACGAATACCCTTCGTTTTGTTGCATGTCTGCCATGCTCTAAATATCTTGCTTCCTTGGGTATGGAAACATTGAAGATCAGATGACAGGCAACCGACTTAGTAGACAACCACAATATTTTCCACGAATTTTCCAAACATCTTGAATTCCAGATGACAATCACACATGCACGTGCCTAAAAAATAAAAAATAGACGATACAGCACCCATGTTGAAGCATGGAATAAAGTACCTGCATCAGGCTTTAGCTGTCAAAATACTACATCCTTCACAACTTCCATGATTCCTGAAATCCGAGAGGGCCATTTTCTTTTTTCTTTTTCTTAATTTTAGTGTACCTGAGCACTGTCTACAATACTCCCTTTCATACTTCCGCGAATAACTGTGTGCATGTCTATTTGTGTATGTGTGTCAGTTTGTATGTGTACGTGTGTCTAGGCAAACTCATTCAGATGTAAGCTTGATCTAAGAGTATGAAGACAAAGAGTTATACAAAACAACGATTTACAAATGTATGAATTGCTTCTTTGTTTAATGATATAGCAAATTTCTGTCTTTTATTTCAAAACTTGCATTGTAATGGCTTTCTGAAGTAGTCTGAAGAACTCTATCTGACAATGGTTCATTTAAATTACACTATGTGTACATATATATATATATATATATATATATATGTGTGTGTGTGTGTGTGTGTGTGTGTGTGTGTGTGTGTGTGTGTGTGTGTGTGTTTACACATATATGTATATATTCATATGTACACATATATACATATGTATGTACATGCATATATATATACATATATAGATAGATGTATACATACATATATATACATGTATATATGTATATATGTATATATATATATGTATACATGTATATATATATATATATATATATATATATATATATATATATATATATATATATATATATATATATATATATATATATATATCCACACATACACATGTAGACGCATATACCTACAGACACACACACAGACATATATATATATATATATATATATATATTTATCATATATATGTATATATACACATACACACATAAAGCGTAACTAATGCTCTAATAAGTATGAAATAATATTTCTTCCTTTCTTCCTCTTATGTGAATTGGGGCGGGGAGACGTTTCTTTTATTTCAAATAGTCCTATCTGGGGAACTATACATATAACAACATGGTACAAATTCCAAATACATGATCAAAGCGGCGTTTCATTCTTGCTTAGTACTTGATTATCCGCACGAATAGGCATAAACACAACCAGCTTAATATAAGCTCTCCATATGGTTACCAATGTACAGCTGATATCTTACATATATTGTCGAAAAGTGCTGAATCGTCTGACGCATTTGAATTCGGACAATGATCAGATATATTTCGACTCATGCCCACACATACATGTACCATACTACTTTCTTGTACACATACATATACACACACATATATATTTATATATGCTCAGATAATTGTATAAGTATTTGATATGTGCACTTTTAAATGTTGATACTAAATGAATGTAAAATTGAATAGAACTGTCTGTGTACATCCGTGTGTACGCATACGTAGATACGTACACACACACACATGCACACACACACACAAACACACAGACAGAAGCACTCACAAACAAACACATATATATATATACATATTTACAAATATGCATATATATGTGTGTATGTGCTTATATTGGTGCGTGCGTTTTGTATTTGTCGGTATCCGTATATATATA
>NC_068992.1:53058013-53059024 GCF_001194135.2 Octopus bimaculoides
ATATATATATGGGAGAATGCACGAAAAAAACAACAACAGACGAGGACAGGTGGTGTAAACAACAAAAGGATGTATTAGTATGACGCTCGGGAATACGGAAAGTCTTTGACGTTTCGAGCTACGCTCTTCAACAGAAAGAATACGGAGAAAGCAAGGAGAAAAACACGGAGAAAAAAAATTGAATGGTGTTTGATACATATATGTGTGTATGTGTGAGTGTGTGTTCTGTGAATGGTCTTATGATTATATCTAAGTTGAAGCCTCACCAATAGCAGGATCTCTGAGTCTGGATAGGTTGGCGTTGGGAGGTGGTTTTGGTTTATTTCCACTATTTTGTCTACAGTGATAAACACAGTGAATGCCTATCATGAGGGTCGAACCTGCCCAAGCATATATGAACTGGTAATAAACTTGCATTTAAACACATCACTATACAGCTTCTCCACCCCGTAACAAGACCTTAGATATTGTTGTTCTATCCGTATAACCAACACTGCATTCATAAGCTTATAATTGAAGGTACTCTAACAAAAACTGGTTTCAAAATTTGGCACAAGGCCAGTGTTCAAATGGTACTTTATTTTGTCAACATCAAAAGGATGAATGGCTAAATGGATCTCGACGGAGCTTGACTTTATAGTCATATAAACTCAAGGATTTTATGAAAAATATACTCAAACCCTAAACCTTCCGACGACATTAGCATTGATGAATTCGCCCCAAGATTTTATTTCCTTATACTGTAGACATTCTTATTTAGATTTCTTAATTCCTACCCTTAGCACTCACACACACACACACACACACACACACACACACACACTCACATACACGAACACAAACACACAAACACACACACACAAACGCACACATACGCAATTACGCACATGTGCAAGCACGCACACGCACACATACAGACAGGCACACGCATACAAATAATGGCGTCATTCCTCCAACTGTGTTTGTATATGTGTGCGTGTGTGATACTTACTTGAGTGCTGTATATCTATA
>NC_068992.1:53059145-53059446 GCF_001194135.2 Octopus bimaculoides
TATATATATATATATATATGTATGTATGTATGTATGCGTGTACTGCAATCAGAACACATCTTTGATGTTTACGTGTAATATCCAAGTTTTCGGAGAACGTACATCAACTACGCTACAGTTAGTACTCTGTATATTTTACTTCTAATACACATTTTTCTATGATGTATTAGAAGTATATTTCTCATCTGTACATAAGTATGTGTGGATGTGTATATGCATGCATATTATATGTATATATATATATATATATATATATATATATGAATGCCTTTTCCTTATAAATATAAACATACTTATACAC
>NC_068992.1:53059456-53065352 GCF_001194135.2 Octopus bimaculoides
CACAGAGATTCATAAATAATGTATGTATATGCGTATATTTATATATATATATATATATATATATACATATATTATATGCACATAGGTAGAAGCAGAGACACATCTGATAGTGTATGTCTGTAAGTATCAACTCCTTTGCATGGACATATACTTATATACTCATACATGAAAGACCATGTCTGTAAACATTGTCTCAGATAATTTCTATACACACGACTAATATTTAAATTAAGTGAGTCATGAAAGCATGAAGGAATTGCGATTCAGACTGGAAAATATCAACAACAAACAGAAAGACAAGTCTGTGAAGTTTATATCTAAGATTATTAATCGTTTTGTAGCACAAGACAGTAGAATATCTAATATTGCAGTGCACCAGAATAAATGTGTTACAATTTATAATTTTACCCTTGAATGCCAGACTGAATTTAAAAAACTGAGCTGTTGATTTCTTTTCATCCACTTAATAACAATGTCCAGGAGCAAACGTATACGTTGGCCAATTTAGATGGATGCTTTTATGTCGTTCATATAAATATGTGGTTTGTAGTCAATGTAACATGTTATTATTTAGATTTATGATCGGTTAACTGGGTGCAGTGTTCAGACTTCTGACTAATAAAAAAAAGTTTGCGTATTCCGGTAACGATTTGAATATTTTTCCTTTTAGCTTCAATATTATATTACTTGACTTTGATTATCAACATCTCGCTATGATGTCTGTAAATGAAAAGGTTTCATTCATATATATATATATATATATATATATCATGTTACGCTAACAAGCGGCGCGCACAGTACGACTCGAATCAGATATAGAAAACTAATTCAAGTCGTTGTTTGTGTATCTGCATCAGTAGAGTCTGAACCGGTTAGTTTGTACTGGCATTAAGTCGTATTATTATTTTATTCTTTTACTTGTTGCTGTCATATGACTGTAGACATGCTGGGGCAACACACAGTGATATTTTGAAACTATTTAATGCGTATGGTTCGTGTTTGCGTAATATATAATAGAAAATGTATCTATTACGTAAAATTTAGTGTATTAAAAAATTTTAGAAGAACATTCTGAAATGTTTTAACTGAGGAAGATTTGCGTAATGGGTGCATTTCTTGTTATTGTATTACGCAAAACTGAACCGCACGTATTAAATGATTTCCAAATATCCTTGCTGCTATAGACACAAGGTTTGAAATTGTGTTTGAAGGAACAAGCCGATCACGTGGACCACAGCACTTCATTGGTACTTAATTTATTGAGTCAGAAATGAGGAAAGGTGAAGTCGACCCCGGTTGTATTTGATATAAGAAGGTAAAGACAGACGAAATGACGCTAAGCATCAGCACATTACTACGGCGTGATAACAATTCAGCCCACTCATCGCAATAATAATAATTCGATGTAATTGACTTAATCATTTTGTCTGTCCTTGTTTGTCTCCTCTATGTTTAGTCCCCTGCGGGCAATAAAGAAATAAGAAACGTTAGCACGCCGGGGGAAATGCTTAGCGGTATTTCGTCTGTCTTTACGTTCTGAGTTCAGATTCCACCGAGTTCGACTTTGCCTTTCATCCTTCGGGATCGATAAATTAAGTGCCAGTTACGTACTGGAGTCGATCTAATCGACTGGATCCCTCCTCCAAAATTTCGGGCTTTGTTAAAGAACAGGGGCACTAGAAAATAAGGAGCGGAGGGGGCAGTCCGTCCTGGGTGGCACTTTTATGGGGGTAGCACTACTTTTGGGTTTGCTGTAGGCAATATATATTTTGGGCGGGGTGGAGCACACACACTAGCTACGCTAGTGAACACAGTAATTGTAAAATTAACATTTAAATATTTATATATTATCTGAATCAATAATATTGCAAATATACTACGATATTTCGTGATGCAATTTCTTCTTTTACGAAATAATATAGAAACGGTGCATCTTTTTAGACCATTGCACTTATTTTAAGGCATAAAACAATAAGTTTGATATTATCTGTACACTATACAAGTGAATGTGCTCAAAGTTGTCTCAGCAGTAAATAAACGCATTAAATAAATGAAGTAAAATATACCCTGATTTTAAAGTATACTGTATAATTATTCTCTATAACATAGACAGAAGGCCTGAAACTTTAGGGGAAGGGTATAGTAGTGAACAGGTACGTTGTTTTCCATCCGGAAAGGACGAAAGGTGAAGTCGACCTAATGATAATAAAATGCGGTAGCATTTTTTTCCATTCGAATCTTGAATAGAAAAGGTTGAAGCTTGGAGATATGCAACTGGATTTTAAAAGTGGTCTTGAATATAGAAAATATTACAATAAGGAAAAGAGTAGGAAATGTATGTATGTTTCATAGTAGAAAAAAACGGAAGTTGTGTAGAAAAATATTTAGCACATTTCGGTGGAGCTGAACACGTGTAAGAATTAGCATACACCTAGCAAACATAACATATAATACTACATACATGTGTGTGTGTGTGTGTGTGTGTGTGTGTGTGTGTGTGTGTGTGTGTGTGTAAGTGCTTATGTCTATGTGTCTCCTTTTATACATACGTATATGCACAAACAGAAGCGTATATATACATACTTCAACATACAGTAGTCAAATTTATGACAAGAATTGACCTTTTAAATGAGGCAGAGAGTAAGAAAGAGGAAAAGGGGACGGACGGCAGGAGGTAGAGTGAAAGAGAAACAGGGAGCTAGGGTGATATATATATATATGTGTGTGTGTGTGTGTGTGTGTGGAGAGGTAGAGAGAGAGAGAGAGAGAGAAAGAGAGAGAGAGAGAGAGAGAAAGAGAGTGAAAGACAGACAGGAAGAGAGAAAACAAAGAATCCTTAATGGAAATTATACCTACGTTGCTATGGAAATTATCCTAAGGCATTGAATATTCTATATGGTACATCGAGATGTCTCATTTCATATTTCATTGTT
This sequence comes from Octopus bimaculoides, assembly GCF_001194135.2. Taxonomy (NCBI): domain Eukaryota; kingdom Metazoa; phylum Mollusca; class Cephalopoda; order Octopoda; family Octopodidae; genus Octopus; species Octopus bimaculoides. The sequence continues at coordinate 53,062,390 of NC_068992.1, forward strand.
GTCATGTGAATATTGAACTGGAAAATAATGACTGCCACTTATTACACCATAGACAAGTGTTTACCGTTCGTAACATACTGCATTTTGGATTGTCCGCATCAAATATTCTTTACGGTCAAATAATGACATATTTAATTTCTACATTTATCATCCATTCCCAACATAATTTCATAGCAACACCCAGAAGGAGCTCTTTGTCTTTCCACGTATCAAATATTATGTTTCACGAACATTTCTCATTTACTATATCATCATTCTTTCACCTGAATTTTAGATCCAACTCCAGTGTATTTTCACATAATATAACTAAATAGTCACTAACAGTTATAACATACGTTCAGAAAGAAATCTAAGGCGCTCCAACTTGGGACTTTTAATTATTTAATTCACCGGTATGTTATGTTAATTTCAAATGATTTAAATTGTTAGATATATTTCAAAAGAAACCAGTATTCATTTCTGAAGTTGTAATATATCTCGTTTCATATATTTTGTAAAAAAGAATTATGAGGAATAATGTATATCACACACACTGAGTCATACATTAAACTTTTAAATAAAATGTTTAAAAAATACATCATCAAATTGGAGAAAATATTTTGTTTTCCCTCGATAGATTTCTACAAAGGCTAATTCTGGCAACTCTACAAATACATTGTACGAAAACTTCAATATTTTTTCTTTTTCCTTGGCATTCCTTAAGAATATAGTTCCTTTGCTAAATCATCTATGCCTGCTTTTCTTATTCATTCTTATAGGAATCTATTTTCCACGTAATTTTCTTTGCAAGATTAATTTGTTATGTGTATTTTAAAATCTTCTGAATTTAACTTGTATCTTAAGTCGTGGTGACATTTTTATTAGATACCTATAAATATTCAAACACATCTTGACTTTATTCTACACTCAAATGAATAGAAGAAACAATGATTTTCAAAGAAAATCATTTGACCATAACTTGAATATCGAATCAAAGAAAAAGTTATGACACCAATTCTTTTATTAAATGAGTAACGTTTTTAATAATTCTTTTCAGAAGCAGAATTGCAATAACATGAAATTTAAGGAAGATCTTGCTAATAAATTTAGTGGGTTGAGTGACTGTTCACAAGCTACAATTTTGACTCATTTTAAATTCTTAACAACCACTATACGATAAAGATCAAATTTGATGAATCGAACTTGCTTTTATACACTATGTAGTGTCTCATTTGAAAGAAATATGGCACAAAATCTTTCGCAAGCATTTGTAATTGAGGGAGATATTTCAGTCAGATTATTCCAGTATTTAGAGGCAAGATGCGCCCTCACTTCGTTACTTTATTTTCCAAAAGTGTGTATTCATTAATATTACATCAATTGTTATTTTTGTTACGTGGTTTCAAATTTTACAACACATATACAGAAGGTTCGTCGTGTAATTCTGAGAAATGACCAAATAATTTCATCATTAGTTCCTGCATGTAATATTATATATCCGAAAATGTACGATACGTGTTACTAAGATATATTTCCTGTATATCTTATATCAATCCCGTTGTATTTATCGTATTGCTAACGATATAATTAACATAAAATTTCAGTGGACATCTTTTAGGTTTTCTTTTTTAGTTTATTTCAATAGAATTTCCATATTATCATCTAATAAGCCAGAAACTCGTTGCAAATGTGTGTGTGTGTATGTCTTCTGCGTGCGTACGTGTGTGTGCGAGTGTGTGTGTGCGTGCGCGTGTGTGTGTGTGTATGTGTGTGTGTGTGTGTTTTTGTGAGAGTGTGTGTGTGTGAGCCTGTATCTAAAGTTTTTCTGTATTTCAAGCTTTGAGTAACACTTCAAATAAATTACGTACGCAAAATGTTTATTCATCAAACTATAAAGCATCACATTCTACTGTTTGTTGCCATCGTTGTGCCAGAAGCTGAATTCCACACTTACAACATTTGGTTGGTTTATAGATAATAAATCTTCATGCGCCCAATTTCTACCTCATTCTCATTATTTTACCTCTGTCCGTACGTACAAGAAATTAGCTATGATTTGGAGAAAGTGTCAATCTGGTATCAGAAAGTCTGTACTTTAAGTAGGGTGAAGCAGAACTACAAGATTCTCAAGTTTCTCAAGTTCCTCAACTTCGCGCTGGTTTACATTCAGCGCTTGTTCTGGGGTATTGTTATGTTATACTAGTGCGTGTCTCCGCTTGACCACTGCTGGGTAATAGGTTTTGTGAGCATGATATACTCACTGCAGTTGCTGAGCTTGACGTTGAGCGTTCACAGCATGAACATCTCAAAGAACAACACCGCCTCAAAATTCCACCAAGATGATCTTCTGTTCAGAAGATCTTCTGCCCTTGTATGATAACAGGTTCTGAAACCTGAGCCGAACAGAGCTAGTGATTTGTCTTATTAGGATTATCAAAATAGACTCATGTTTCATTCTCAGTTACAATTCAACACTAAAACCTGGTATTTTAAGGATTCGCCAGCAGTTGTTTCCAAAGGTTCCCATGTCGTTGAGCCTGATCTTTGGCCAGTTAATGAGGAAACGTCTCATGAGTGTTTGCTCACAAGGTCATGGTTAAATTGAAGTGTGTTTGTGGTACATTGTGCAGGAGCAAGTTCTGCCAACAATGTATCAATGCTTTTGCTTGGCAGTTGCTCAACCATTTCCAACAACGCCACATCTGTCAGAACAGTTCTCATTAATGTTGTGTGACTTTGAGACTGGTGTCAACTTCCTTGAAACGTTTGGACCAGTTTTCTACCACACGTTCGTTGACTGTTCCTAAGCATTCCATGTCAATAATATTGTTCGCCGCTTCCCTAGCACTGGGTCGTTTTTCCACAGCGTAAAATGTTTCTAATTGCAGTTTTTTACCACTCATTATGACAGATGTAATATAAATAATATACAGTTCAGCAACTATTAGATCACAAGTTGTATCAAATTAATGACACAAGACGGA
>NC_068992.1:53065807-53068307 GCF_001194135.2 Octopus bimaculoides
TATATATATATATATGTATATATATGCATGGATACATGCCTACGCACACATACATATACACACATGTATATGTGCGTGTGTTATTTTTGCGAGATTGTTACACCTACTTCCGATGGAAACGTTTGTGTGCAACGTAACAGGAACTTGGAAGCTAGAGCTACGGCGTGACGAACGCATATTGTGCGAAATAATTGCAAAAATATTTAAACTTTTAATATGTTGAATGGTGATTTATTGCTAAATCCGTTTGCTGCTAGCAAAGCATGATGCGATATTAATACCATATTTCAGTTAACAAAAATAATAAGTTTATCTTCAAACCACCCTGTCAGAAGAAATCATAAATTAGATCAAGGGGCAAAAGGAACAGAGTTTATAAAAGCAACATCGATATATATAAGTTAGACAATGTTCTGATAGGTTCTTGGGTTATTCAATACAGATTTACGCAGTTGGATTCTTTATGGGAATTTATATAGAGTAAAAGTACATTACTATCGTTTCATTGATCTGACTACATGAAAAGATTCACATATACAATAACGCTTTTAAATATTGGCACAATGCTGGCAATTTCGGGGAGTGGGTATGTCGATTACAATGACACAAGCATTCAAATGGTACGTGATTCTTTGACACCGAAAGTCGATCTCTGCGGGACTTGAGGGAGAAAATACCACTAAGCATTTCGCCCAGTGTGCAAGCGATTCTGTTGGCCCACCGTCTTATTTAAATATGTAATGTTAGTTTCAAATTATGGTACGAAGATAGGAGTTTTGGAAGGAGTGTTTAATTGGTCCCAGTGCTTAACTGCTATTTATTTCATCGATTCTGAAAGGAATACAGACAAAATCGATCTCGGCAGAATTAGAACTTAGAACACAAAAACGGAGAAAATGCTGCTAAGCTTTTTATTCGGCGTGCTAACAATTCTGCTAGCTCACCGCTTTATTCACATATGTAATATTAGTTTCAAATTTTGGTAGAAGGCCAGCGATTTCGGGGTGGGGGAAAATCGATTACATCGGCCCCATTACTCAATTGGTACTTATTTTATCTACCTCGAAATTATGAAAGGAAAAGTCGACCTCGACAACATTTGAACTCATAAAGTAAAGAAGCATTTTGCCAGGCGTGCTAACGATTCTGCCAATTCGCCGTTTTGTTCGCATAAGTAATATTACCATTAAATGTAAAATGCGAGTTAACATAAGTATTAATATAATAATACTTCGCAATAAATTTCAAATAAATATTTATATATTGTACATGAAATATATCTGGGACATCGACCTAGTGTATACATGTATAAAAATTCGACCTACTTGTTTTCTAGTAATATGTTAGTTGCCGTAATTTTTTTGTTGGTAGTCGCAGAAACTCTTGTATGTCAGTCTGTAAGATTGTCATGCGAAAAATATTAACGTAAAAGTTTTCAATGCAGTAATATTTGCCTTTACATATATTAATGTAAAGCATCTTTGATTATGTTACCTTATGAAATTAGTTTATGAACCGAACTCTGAGTAATCCAATGATGGTAAAACCCAAGTGCAATATTCGGTATTTAAAGACTACTATAAATTAACTTGACATATATATATATATTGATGTAACAATTTTATCATGAATTTAGATTTTTGTTTTTTTATATTATCGTTTTAAATATTTTACCGTTAACATATGACATTTTAGATTCAATCAAATTAATGTAATCAATATATTTTTTGGCTTGCAACTCTGTCAACAAAAGGATTATGCTGCGCTATAATCCCTTGACATTTTCAATATAATCTGACCATGAACGAGAAATGTGTGGATAAAGACGAAAATGTAAAATATATCTATAGTTTCATAGTTTCGATTTTTATCTGGCATTTTGAAGTAAACCTTAACAAAATCAAAGGAAAGGTAATTCATCTTTTAAAGTCGATTCTAGTTCTCGAATATATCATAAAATATCAGTGTTGCAATTGTCATATTTATCATCATGTAATTATGATAGTTTACATCAAGATAATAAATCATGTGGGTTTTCATTAAATGGAGGCCTACATTAAGATGTTCCTTACCAGATTGTAAGAATATTATATTCAGTTTTATAGCAAATAGCAGCTACGATATTTTGTTTTAATTTTCACTCTGGTGACATTTATTGCAAGCGTGCAACTTTCATTGATGTATCAAGTAAGTATTTTTAACGCGAAAACATAAAACATGCAATAACGCTATCAAAATTCATGATTTATCTACTACGTTCGTAAATGCGAAAATGTGTATATGTTAATGTAAATCGTTTACTAACAAGCCTTATATCACTGAATATTTTCATACATGTTCAAAGAGATATACACACGCTGATACAACTTATTATCTTGCCTCCTATTAATTATTTTCTAACGAAAATTTTCAGTGCTAGTAAGTCAGTCAATTTACAGTTATTTTAATTGATGGTCCATATTCTTTTTTTTTTTTTAGAATACTGAGAGAAAACAAAGTT
>NC_068992.1:53070642-53074582 GCF_001194135.2 Octopus bimaculoides
ATATATATATATATATACATATATATATATGTATGCGTGTTTGTCTGTATGTGTGCATACGTATTCATATGAAAGTAAAACCATATTACCTAATAAATATATAAAAGCGCAGTAGTGGCTGTGTGGCATGTAACTTGTTTACCAACAACATGGTTCCGGGTTCAGTCTAATTCCTTGGCACCTTGGGCAAGTCACTTCTACGATAGCCTCGGGCCAACCAAAGCATTGTGAGTAGATTTGGTAAAGGGAAATTAAAAGATCCTGTCGTAAATATATATATATGTGTGTGTATGTGTGTATGTGTAGGCGCAGGAGTGGCTGTGTTGTAAGTAGCTTTCTTACCAACCACATAGTTCCGGGTTCATTCCCACTGTGTAGCGCCTTGGGCAATGGTCTTCAACTATAACTCGGACCGACCAAAGCCTTGTGAGTGGATTTGGTAGACGGAAACTGAAAGAAGCCCGTCGTATATATGTATATATATACATATATATATATATACATATATATATATATATATGTGTGTATGTGTGTGTCTGTGTTTGTCGCCCCAACATCGCTTGACAACCATTGTTGGCGTGTTTACGTCCCCGTAACCTAGCGGTTCGGGAAAAGAGACCGATAGAATAAGTACTAGGCTTCTAAAGAATAAGTCGTGGGGTCGATTTGCACGACTAAAAACGGTGCTCCAGCATGGCCGCAGTCAACTGACTGAAACAAATATATATATATATATATGCGTGTGTGTGTGTGTGTGTGTGTGTGTGTGTGTGTGTGCGTAATCTGTAATATATTAGGGGTCTGTCGTTTAAAAATATTGTCGTTTAAAAAATATTGAAAATATTGTCGATTTGAAATTTTATAGCGCACATGTTCATTGCTATGACTACATTTAGTATTTACAAAGGTTATCACTACGTCTATTATAAATATTATCATCTGTATTCCAAGCCGAATCTCCTTAATCATATTTATAAAACATAGAGTACCATACATTTTCTAATCTACTTCTGTTAAGTTCAATATCAATATTTATCAAACAGACTATGTTAAGCATTCTCCCCTGGATATACTATATGTATGTACACGCACATATTTCCTGCATAATGTAGTTAACATTATCTGCAGTTCAACAGTAGAAGTAACGAAAACTGCCAGGATTAAATCCCCAATGAATTATTAAATACATATAGGGAGACGATGCCACTATGAAAATACATTCGCTTTGTTAATACCTCTAAAAATTGCGATCCAACGAACGAACAAAAAATAGAGCAGCAAAAATATGCATTTTTAATGTAGTATTGGAAATTTTCCGTTGTCAACAATATATCCTATAAATATAATAAACAAACAAAAGGAAAATGTATATTAATACATCTCGAACAGCTTAACATTGCATTTTCATGAAACAAAGCAACAATATTCACTTCAGAAATATTCGCAAATGAATAAGACAAGAAATGAAAATTAATCCAAACAAGTAACACTCTTATATGTAGATCATAAATTGATATTCTACACACATGAGGAATCTTAACGTATCTATATAATAGTGATTCTAAGCTTTTGCCACCGCAAATTATATTCCATTCCATATTTAAATCCATTACAAATTAAAATATAAGATATAGAGCAAAACAAAATACAGTAACGTCATAAAAACATGCAAACTGCATTAATCTGATTATTCCACAATATGTTGCGCATCCTAACTCCTCATATTCTAAACATTTTAACACCTTGAGAACAATATGAAAATAAACAGAGATACTAAAACTGGTACAGAGCCAAGAGAGATAACACAATAATATCGTTTTCTCTACTGTTTAATATGTTAAACAGCCCGCATCAGTAGATGTATCACATAAAGCTAATTCAACTAACCCACCGCTAGGGGTAGCCTCCTGCTCAAATTCTCTTGGAATTAAATCCACAAATGAATCAGTCTCTTCTCTAATTTCATAACAAACATCTCACACATCAATGAACAAACCAACGTTTCAGGAACATCAAACACATTAGTTGGTACCAGGCTCCCAAGAGATGCAATTAAAATTTGAAGATCTCTTCTACCCGAAAATCAACAGCATAGGGCTCTTAAAATATATCGACAAATTGACAAAATAATTGTACAAGCAGAAGGATATTGAGATATAAATTGCAATGAAATCTAAGACAATCATTGCAAAATTGCAATACACAGCCTAATAAAACCAGATGCGACCTGAAACAACACATGAACGTCACATGTAGCATAAGTGAAACATAGAATCAAGTATGTAAAGAGAACTTAACTGAAGAAAGAAAACTTAAGCCTCTACAGTTAACATAAGTCACAAAGAAAGCAGTAAACACTATATCTGGTAATTAGAAGCATCTGCACTCTAAAATAAGACATAAGGGATTATCTCCGCACTGATAAAGCACCACTAAATCTTAAACTGCTCTAGTTCTGAAACCATCATTGTACTAACATAAATTTTGATTTACCCGTTCAAACACAGCAAGTAAAATTGATCTAAATATTGTTTAGTATTATAGTAATTTTAAAGACTAACGAATATGGACTGGTGAGGAACAACAGACACGTTTTCGCACTCTTAATCCAGTAAAGAAAATAATTAAAAAAATATTCCTCCATATAATCGATGCATCAAATATTTCCTTTCTAATTGGCAACTTTGATTTTGACTACCTACAATGAGCCCTTGAATTACAAAGAGAAGCAGCAATCAGAACATGTCACCAAAAAGCGTAGGACACAGATTTAATACAATGAGTGATAGTTGTGGTGCTATTTCACTCTGTGAGAATGTAGAATTCATGAGATAGAAAGCGAGGTTGAAAAATATAAAATATATAAAATTCCACACTCTCACGCATGCACTTACAAATATATGTTCTAGATTTATTGGTTGGGCGGAATACTGTTAGGTCAAGTAGAATAAAGAAATGAACATAACGCCAAAAGGAGTGAATAAGTTGTATAAAGGAATAGTAAAAAGGAAGTGCAAGTCTTCCGCCACATTTCGCATTAAGTGATGATGGGCGACAAGAAAAAAAGAAACGGAATGCCGACAAATAGAAGATAGAATGAGGAAGGTAAGAAATCGGTGATACGATGCTGCTAATAATGGTGATATAGACGACGGTGCTATGAGTGATGATGGCGGAGGGCGGGGGGGCATTATTGTGGTGATGTTAATACTTTCAAACATTTTCTAAAATTCAGTTCAAAATTATTTATTTTTGTTGAAAATCGTTGATGTGGATATGATTTTTAACTTTATATTCTTGATAAAATTAAGTCATCATCTCTTTAATAAACTGTATGTGGAGACATTTAGGAGGCACGTTTCACTGTTACTTTCAACGAGTCAGTCAACTACGTGGATTTTATTTTCTTGATCTGTTGCTGCTTAATCCCGATTCTGATGGAAAACAGCTGTGATGACAAGCGTTTTCAACGTGAACATTCAATATTCTTGAGCTATCTAAGATTACATATTGTAATATTTTTGAAATGGAACATTGAAACTTGATTGATATTTCCTTGCTTTTGCCCTGCAGAACTTGTGACGATATAGAAGACACACATTTATTCAAAGGTTTATCCTGTTAGTATATGCGATAAATATCTATAGTTCTGAAATTTCGATCAGGAACGTGAACGACCTTAGCAATACACATATTACAAGCAGTTTCACTCACGTCTATTTGAATGACATTGCTGCTGCATTTGTTGGTTTCAGCATAGTTGAGCAGCATATTTGCTGCTATATCTGCAGAAATTTTAATTGAGTAGAAGTATGTGTTGCAGTTGTCTATCCATGTCTAAACTGTTCACCATAATATTACATATAATGTCCCGAAAGACACTTACACGCATATCTATATCTACCTATCTATCAAATTATATATATATATATATATATAT
>NC_068992.1:53074891-53076629 GCF_001194135.2 Octopus bimaculoides
GTGTGTGTGTGTGTGTGTGTGTGTGTGTGATGGCTGCCGCCTCGTTATCGAGTATGGCCATTGCATGAAGCTTAACTTAACGGAGCTGTGATCGAACGTGAGTTTTTAGCCCAGCCAAAGATCTACAATGTCTTGCACAGAGTTGGCATCCAAAACCTTTACTGGCAATTGCTGGCTGTTGTTGTAATTGGGCTCCATGTACCTTTGCGTGTCGTTTAGGTCCTCCTACTGAATCACACTGCCTTCCACGTGCCCGACAGACATGACTAGTATGGTGTGTAGCATCATCACCAGCGGCCTGGTAGTCAATCATCGGTCTCGCTTTATGACTACGAAGATGACTCATGAGTCCAGCTTTACTGAGGCACGGTCTTGCACAGACACTGCGAGTCAGCGTCATAGGAATAACCCTTACCATTTATACATACATACATACATACATACATACATATGCGTATGTATGTAGATATATATTACGCAATCAGTGAAATCATTTGGTACATTCACAGCTGATGTTTATGTATACATACAATATATATATATATATATATATATATGTGTGTGTGTGTGTGTGTGTGTTGTCCAACCCATGACAGCATGGAAAGCAGACGTAAAACTATGATGATGATGATAATATATATATGAATGCATCAATTAAGTTCACTGCTTGCATAATAGGACGTTCTGCATACGTTATCTATCACATATTGCACTGTCATTTATTGGATTCAACCGGACATTAAAGGCTTCTATAATTAACTATTTATTTAATTCTCTAAAGGTATCAATTAATAACATCAGCCATATTCATGTTTGGCTCTTCTACTCAAGTTATCATTAATTGGCTTCAGCTACTAGATTGATTTGGCAATAAGAAGCAAAATAATTATAATTCTCTGCTTTGGGATATGAAATCGAAATGTGTATCAATCTACAGTCCATCTAATTTCAGTATGACTTGATTATAAAACGTCAAATGTAGGAAATTGAAATTTTGGTACATGTATATTGTAACACATAGCTCCACCCACATATGTCACGATGCGAAATATTTCCCCTGTATATAGAGTTAGCTTCACCTGCGAATCAATATGGATTAGCAACATATCCCTCCCCATATCTCAGCGTTGTTAACGGTGATACATAATGGAAAGAGACAGAACATTTACGGAACACCTACGCTTAGGCTCAATGGTATATCCAAGATATGACCGGTGGACGCAGAAAGAGTGAGTTACACAAGCTCTCATCTGGTATATATTTTCAGTGGAAAGTAGTGAAACAAAGTGAAATGAAATGTGTTCATTAAGAACATGTGTTGCCCACTTAAGGAATTCTCTCCTCGACATTATAATTGTTAGACGAACACATGAGCCACTCCGTCGCGTGTCTTTTTGTATAACAGGCACACACACACACACAGATACACACACACATATGTTTGAGAGATCATTTGATCACGTTACGCATTGGCTTATGCATATGAAATGTATGTAAGACCTTAATATTTTTGATTACTTAATCAATTAATGATTTAACCTGCCACTTTCATCAGATCTCACCTGAATTTTTTTAATCAATATTATGATATTATGGATGATCTAGTTATCTCTCTCTCTCTCTCTCTCTCTATCTATCTCTCTCTCACACACACACACCCACACACACACACATACACACACATACACACACAGTCACGCGCACATACATACATATATATATATATATATATATATAT
>NC_068992.1:53077157-53079217 GCF_001194135.2 Octopus bimaculoides
ATGTATGTATGTATGTATGTATGATTGTATAAGATCTAGGGATCATTCTGATTGAATCCTCCATGTGTAAACACGTGTCTCTTTGCAGCAATGTAAACTTTCATTAACCAAGATATCCTTGACCTGAAGAGTAGCCTGCGAAATTCCTCTCACTTAGATATTTACCCCTTCTGAAGTTCCGCTTACTATGAAACATATGTAGCCCAGATATTTTCTACTGCATTCCTCCACTTCCGTGTGCGCGTATATGTATTTATATATATATATATAAACTAGTCTGCCGTAGTCTCCTTTAGAGAGACTTAGAAATGTTAATACCTCTATTTCTGAAAACCAGTGGATGTATTCCACTGAAATTAGATAAATAACCTTCGTACAGACGGTCAGTAGCGACGCCTGCTGGGTTCGGCTGCTCTGCATTGACAAGTGGCAATACCCCGAAACTAGTCTGCAAATGACAAACCAGCAAGGGGAAGCTGCTGATCTCTCCTGTTCGAAGGTTATAAAGGACACAGATTCGTGTGTCACATAGCTAGCTAGAAGCGATGGCATCTTGGAGTTAATCAACGGCAGCATTCGTCCTATCTTATGGACTGCCATGTTGGCTTGGCGATAACTATTAATATATATATATATATATATATATATATATATATATATATATATATACACAGAGGGGGAGAGGAAAGATTGGGGAGGCAGAGAGCAGGATAGATATAGACATATGTGTTTATGTATGTATGTTTGTATGTATGCATGTATATATGTATGCATCTATGTATATGCATGTGGACGTGTAGAGGTGGTTGTGGAATATAAGTGCAAGTAATGTTAAGTGTTCAGGGAGCAACTGATGTAAGTGCCATGGACAATAGACCGGTCCGACTGCTGCATTACTAGTGCCATCTGAAGGCATGGCCACACTGGTCAGTTACATAGGGCCTTCTGGTGAAGTGCTCAATTGTGGCCAACTTACACTGCTGCTTGCAGTGATTAAAGAATAATAAGAGTGTCCAATGCAATGATTTTCCCGGTGGCTCGTAATGCAGTTGTAACGATTTAGGACACGGAAATTGAATTGACGCTCATCAAATATATGTCAGTTTGATTTTGGTGCGCTTGTGTGAGACGGTTTGTTTATATCACTGCAGCGTAGCGTTTTAAGAAAGGGATTCACAGTGAATTACTACCACACATGAAGGATTGGGGTTGAATTTAATTGACCAACTCCTTCAAGGAATTCAATAATTGAAACATATAAAACAAAGAATATACTGCTCACTTGCTTTTTCGTCAATTTTGTGAAGTCTATACACAACTGAGGAATCTTAACATCATCAAAATATTCTTGTTTCCCCCTAAAAAATTTTAAACTATAAAATTTTAGCTTGTGTATTTTTATCACAAACGTATTTGCTTCGGGTTAAATGTTTAATGCTCACCGATTTACATAAGTTGTGTTTGTCGTATTTCCAGCCGGTAGAGAATTTTAGTAATTCGACTCTGTTTTATCACTATAATATTTAGTCTAAACATCATCAAATGTGACCCACCTTTTACATATCTCTCATCATTTATTTGTGCACGGTGTCCGTATCATTTCAGAAGCTGAAATAGAGTCACACTCTACAAAATTACGTGTTATTGTGAATGGGATTAACTACAATCAAATGGCCGTATCCAATACATCACACAACATATGAAAGCAGCGAAATATATATTTTTAAACGACCGTAACTTACCATATAGGATAAAAATGCGCACTCTAAACACTGTCTGCATCAACATGTTTGTTGGCAAAGGGTGTTGTATTTCAGTTTATTGATATATACGTATAAGAAGGCGGTGAACTGAATATGAAGATGTTGTCTTAATTGTTGCATTGATTTTCAATTATATGCTACAATTATTAAAGATGAAAAATGTATATGTAACTGTATATATATTATATAGACACATACAAAAACACATGCACACACACATACACACACACACAAAGACACAAATATATTTGCATACACATAGACAAACAACGAGAATGAGAGAGGGGGAGAGGGGAG
>NC_068992.1:53079777-53082106 GCF_001194135.2 Octopus bimaculoides
AGGGGAGGGGGAGAGAGAGATGGGTACCAAAACATATGAACATATGTATAAACCTGTCCTTCAACAAAAGAATGACAAAGACATGTGCGTGTGTGTGTGCGTGTGTGTGTGTGTGTGTGTGTGTGTGTGCGAGGGAAAGAGAGAGATTGTGCAACGCAAGTGAGAACAATTACATAATGGACTGATTGAATCGGAATGTTGAACATACAAACATGAAAGTTATGGAAATTGCAAATCACTTTAGTAACACATTTAAGTTCGTAAATTTCGGTATATAAGATATCGAATAACAAGGTGTCTCTGATAATTGTTCTGCTTGGATAATGTTTGGAAATTCTAGGTACTATTTTCCAGTGATATTGCTAATAGCTATGCTAAAGATAAGTGCCATAACCTATGGTCCTTGCTTCTCTAATGTAAATATAATGCTTTATGCATATATTGTGCCAGGTGTTTCGATTTTGACGAAATGGTTAATAGATTTTTCTAGTTTTGAAATATTTCATCATTTATTTAGTATTACCACAGATGGATACCATTGTATATTCATACTCGTTTATCACTATTCATCATCATCATTGTCGTTATTATAATCGTTATCATCATCAACCTTAACAATATTGCCGTGTTGAAAGACTTGTTAGAGCGTTGTGCAGAATGCCTTGCGTTGTACTGTTCGAGCTCCTAATATCAGAGTTGGCGTGAAGGAATGAGGTTCAGGGCTCTTTAGAAGATGGTATCGAACACAATACGATAGCAAAAACTAAGGCAGGACACGTTGTTGAAAACATTACAAACCTCACTACTATATGTTCCAGAGGACAATAACATGAAAAACAAGACGTAAAAGAATTCGCAGTGACAGTAGTAAAATACAACATCAACAGCAACGTCAACACTAACTGCTAAGGCAACAGCAAAGTCAACAGTATTATCAACAACATTATCAAGAGATGTCGTTCAGCCTTACATTCCTTCCTTGCAAAGCACAAACACTCAGTTGCAAAGAAATACCTCGCCTTCACTTCATCAATATCGAGACCAAATACAAGACATTCGAAACGATGCTGTTAGGAAGTACAATGAACCATCTTCTCAATAAGTACAAGCTGAATTTTTACGCAACAGTTTTTAAACAATTAGAAGCAATGCCACAGACTGTCTACATATTTGTTAGAAAAAATTTATATGCTATTCAGATAACAAGAATGCGTCATGGCCACAATGAAGAGAAGAAAATTAATTAACAAAGCTTATATCATTGTAGTTAGAGAAACAGATGCGAGTGAATTATATCAGTCATAGACTTACTCTTACAAAGTAGTCAATGGACCAGACAAAGTCGAACAGATACAAGTGAAATAACAGATTATGAACGAATATGCGATGTAATAGATTAATACAATACTTAAGACAGAGTTAAATGCCACAAAAATAAGTAATACGCATCAATACACTGGCCGTCCCAGTCATATGTTATTGTTATAATATTCTTAACTGGGCGCTAAATTAATTTCCAAGGCTAGACAGAACGACCAGAACAATAATAACTACATTTAGAATAGCACACCTAAAGTCTGATATACGAAAGATTATATTTACAATGAATACAGGATTGGAGAAGCCTTATGCAACTAGAAAACTATTATAAAGTATCCATTGTAGAACCACAATAATATCTAATATAAAAAATAGAATACAAATTCCGATAGCTACAAAACACGAACAAAGTTAAAGCAAAAGAAAAGATTCTTCTGTCATCGAGGAAGTCAACAAATATAAAAGAGTGGACGTAATAACAGGCAGTTATGAGAGAAAATGAGAAACAAAAACAAGAAAAACTAATAAAATTAAAATAAAATACAGTAAAAATTTGGCTACAGAAAAGCATGCTAAAACGATTGCAACACAAGTTTGTACGTGGTTAATAGATAGAAGATGGTGGGAATAGACAGAGGATAATTGGACCAGTGGGTGAGAAGCGAAGGACAGTATACCGAGACTGAAGTTTTTCCTAATTATGGTGCTGACTTAAGGACAGGCCCACCAGAAAGAGCCAAATAAATATATTTCAACAACATACTGTACAGCTGCTTTAATGTTATGTTTGAGAAGAAAAGCAATGAAAATTATAATAGTAACAACGACAGCAACAACACCGATAACGACGATGTTGATGAGGATAATGATTACAACAACAACAACAACAACAACAACAACAACAATAATAATAATAATAATAATAATAATAATAATAATAATAATAATAATAATAATAATAATAATAATAATAAACGAAGGAGGTAAGCACCTGCCGATATATACAAAC
>NC_068992.1:53082390-53086635 GCF_001194135.2 Octopus bimaculoides
ATATATATATATATGTATATATATATATGCATATATATACTGATATATATATATATATACTGATATATGATTATTTTATTCTATTAGTAATTAAAGAGGTGAATTGCTTCTTTTCAAGGCCAAGGTCAGCGCTGTCATTGATCGCTAGTGGTAGTAAACACATTTGAACTCTGCTGACCCAAAGTGTGTGAGACCTCTTTTGTCTCGTTATCGCACAGCAATGTCCATTGCTGACCTCCTCACAATCTGCCGAATCTATTTACAGACCTGTAGTATTTGGTCTATTCACCAAGCTGCCACTCCTCCTCCTACTATTCCCTTCAACACTCACATATTTATGATTCTCTCAATTACGAGACAAAACTTGAAACTAAACAACATTTAATGATATATTTTAATAATAAATGGAAATACTATTACTACTACTACTACTACTACTACTACTACTACTACTACTAATAATAATAATAATAATAATAATAATAATAATAATAATAATAATAATAATAATAATAATAATGATAATAATAATAATTACAATAATAATAATAATAATAAGTGTTAACTGCAAACGTAAACAGACTGTATATGAAACGAAAGAATGGTGGCAGAGGACTGATTAGTACAAACCATTGTATAAGGAGTGAAAGGAGAACGCTTGCCGAGTATTTGATAAGTAGAGACGAAGAACTGCTGCAATATACCGGGACCCATATTATTATTCATAATTTTAAGCGCTATAGAACGATGGTAGTAATGATAATCCCTGTAGTTATGGAGGTGACGCAATGCAAGCACGTTATATATATGTATATATATATATATATATATATATATGTACATACATGTGCACGTATATACAAATAAAGAGAGAAGGAGAGAGATGGGGTCTCAATAACAACTCTCGTGGGAACCCCCACGAACGACTCATGAAATCGTGATGCATCACATCAAGGGAAGAATTAACTTTGAGAATGAAACTATAGCCGATCATGGTGAAGGTTCCCGCCCGGCACGTCCGAAACCGCCCGCATCAAGGGCAGTTATCTGGCCTCGGGCGGTCGTTATGTCACAACAGATCACATACACGGTATGAGCAAAAATAGGCATAAGTGGACGAAGGAAGAGTACGATACACTTATTGAATGTCATGAAAGAGCAAAGCTGGAAAGAAGTCTTGGAGTAGACCGACGTACCTTGAAATTGTTTGAAATGAAAAGGACATGTGACCAACGTCAGAAAATAAACTAATGAACCAAGTGAGAGTGATTAGGAGGAAGGATTATTGAACTGGAGTAGAAATATCTCGGATTAGTGAGAGTCTCAGACGTCCTGTGGATGGGCTACAAAGGATGGTCGGAGTTGAAAACAGAGAGGTACGAGTTGAAATCAGGGGGTAGAGTCGACAGGAGGAACAGGAGAATGGTGATGGGGTCTGTTAAGGATGAGGAACAGGAACGCTCTACAGTGAACCCTGATAATGTGGTGGGGAATAAACAATGTGAGGAAAGGAATAAACAGCATATTTTATTAGGTTGTTCTGCATATATTTCAACAGAATTTACGCCGAGGCAGAATAACGGAGCAAACTGACATCTCCAAACATGCTTATATACATTTGCATCCACCTGATTTTCAAATTAATAATGCAAAAATGTCATAGGTTTTTGGCATAAAGATCGTACTTTACTCGCTTTACACTGTGCTTATGACAGAATTGAAAATTGCTTATTAAAAATTGATATATCAGTTAGAAGTTGCTATATTTTAGTGATTACTAGTTGAATATAAAGGTGGATGATGAGGAAAATGTTAATGGCTCTTTTGTAATTTGCCCAACTTAAGAGGTGGGAACCGTTCTTGTAATATAAAAAAAATAGCATAAAACATCGGTAGATAACTGTAAGATTAGATATAAGAAAATTCTAGTATGTGGAATATGAAGGAAATAAAACTTCTTTTTCAAGTGTCCAGACTGGTGCAACGGTTACCTGCGTAGTGAAAAACTAGGAAGCTGACGGTTCACTGAGAAGAATACACAAAATCGAAACATAAGGATAATTTTCTCCCTTACATCCCGAAATTATCAAACTGACATTGTGCCAATGATGTATTTACCTCACTAGTTATTTATATGGAA
Organism: Octopus bimaculoides; assembly: GCF_001194135.2. Lineage (NCBI taxonomy): Eukaryota > Metazoa > Mollusca > Cephalopoda > Octopoda > Octopodidae > Octopus > Octopus bimaculoides. The sequence continues at coordinate 53,084,531 of NC_068992.1, forward strand.
ATACACGATACGTCATTAGATGTGCAAACGATAAATTTAATTTATTCATGACGGTTCTTTTCTACTTTTACAATCGGATTTCAGGATTTTATGGCGTTTATTTTCACATTTCTCTGACAGTGGATGCACTATGAATTATTAAACAGAAAATTATTATCTATTTTAACGCCGTTACTAAAGCATGACTTTTGCTTGGTCGCTTAAATATCATCTGCTTTTGAATTACTCACAAAGACCATAATCTACTATTGTGTATTGCACAATGGCTTATTTTACCTGTAACAAGATGATTCATTAGGAGACGCACCTGTGATTACGTGGCTTCAGTATTGAGTTCAAATTCGATAGGAGTGCTACTTTCGGTAGACTAGTATGGTATACGCTTGATGATCCTGCAGTTTAATAAAAATGTTTTGCATACCATTGTGAATGTCGAGAGACAATATCACAGAAATTATCTAAGAAATACCCACTTTGCTAATTTATTAAAGAGTCCTAATATATAGACAATGTAATAGAAAGAACTAAACATCTTTGTGTATGGTAGTTTTTACAGAATATAAATGGACGACTGCTAAAATAAAACTGTGCGAACGAAAAATTATAAAACTATAATAAAATAAAACTAAAATATACAACATTAACTAAAATATACTTACACTTAATTGATCAAAACAAAGTTCTTTGACATGTTTATTTTAGAATTTCTTGTGGGAAAAACAATTTTGCTAATTATGTATATCGTATGAAGATATAGTATCAAAAGACGTGTGATGCATATTGTCTCTTTCGGTTTATTAAGAGACTGAGAAAAATATAAACGAAATAAAATATGTAAATGGCTTTTATGAAGTTCTGCTTTATTGGAACTGCAGTCAACAGGGAGTAGAGTGGAATTGACTAAAGTTAAACATCAAAGAGCATATAACCTACTGCTTGTAGTCACCGTTCAATGACCATTTTTTATTAGTTTCCTGAAATACAAAATTTTACATGAAACTAGTGAAAAACAAAACATGACAATCTCTAAGAAGGAACAGTTTTTTTCCTGTTTAACATTTCGGACATTTTATATTCCAGTACTATTTTATAGGAACAATTTAAATTATCTTCTAATGTTCAGTATTTCCTTGTTATCACAATTTATTTAAACCTAAGGGTATGGGATTCACAGCAAATTAAAAGGTTGCTTTGTTTATGCTACAGTTGTCTGTCAAAGAGTTAATGGCTGACATTATATAATATGTTGTGCTCTGTCCCTGATGAAGAAAGAAAAACAAGCATTGATTCATTGTATCTAATAGTGAATAGTTACAGGCTGAAGATTTACAGAGCCGTTACAACGTTCGATATATTACATTGCAGCAATCGTTTTCGATTTTTATGCTGTAAGTTCAAATTTCACGGACGTTAAATAATCATTTCATTTCGGAATCGTTAAATATAGTACCACTATGGTATTATCATTGCTTCTATATTTTTCTGTTCTCTTTTAATATCTATCCGATTCTCTTCCTCTGGAACAAATTGGATTGGGTAAGACTAGGGAAGGGATTAGTTCCGCCAAATGAAAATAGATGACCAAGATATGCCATATATCACGATGATGTCTCTACGACTCGTTTAAAAAGGCGAAGGCATCCAAGCAAATATTTAGTCGGAGATGTGTATTTTGGAGACAGTTTTGCTTGCCCTATGTTTGCTTTATCAAGTCGAAATAGGTGTCTTATTGTTTAGATAGGTAACAATAACATGATGCGGCTACTTTTCTCGTTATATCACATGTATGTTACGTATGTCTGATGTATGCATCATAGATACGTAATTGCATAGATATATATGGGAGAATATACAAATAATAACAACAGACGAGGACAGCTGGTGTAAATAACAAAAGGATGTATTAGTATGACGCTCGGGAATACGGAAAGTCTTTGACGTTTCGAGCTACGCTCTTCAACAGAAAGAATACGGAGACAAGGAGAAAAATACGGAGAAAAAAAATTGAATAGTGTTCAGTCAACGGTCACCCGAATGAAGACCGTGCCCGCATGCCGCACGTACACGTACACACACACACACACACACACACACACACACACACA
>NC_068992.1:53086760-53091392 GCF_001194135.2 Octopus bimaculoides
AGAGAGAGAGAGAGAGAGAGAGAGAGAGAGAGAGAGAGAGAGAGAGAGACTGAAAGACATGTATGCATCTATAAATCTATCACAATCACAATGTTACAATGTAAAATTCAGTGTGGTGTAATATATTTTCAGCTGAATATGGATAAAAATGACGGTAAAAATATATGTATCACCGCTAAATTATAATGTGACAGAATCAGAATATCTCTAAAATACAATAACAATGTGTTTCGAAAGCCTTAACTCTTACAAACATATATCCACCTCTGTACAGGAACAAATTTCTGTTCGTTGGCCAAAGAATCGAATCGATATTTCTATATAGTTGTGTGTATGATTCAAACAGACAAGTGTTTTCCTGGTGAAACCTGATGTGTGGGTCTTAGAAAAATATAATACCTATTAGTCAAAATGTATGATATTCTAACATTCTGTCAGCAAGTCTCATAAATGATTACTTGTCACTTCCATTGATTTTAGTAATGTCTCTGAACTGACTTGGATCTGAAGTATTCTTGCTCCGAGAAATGCGATTACTCAATTCAAATCTACATTACACAATCTCATATATAACACATATATTTGATTATATAACAATTTTTGTATTTCTGCTGTCCATTTTTATATCATTCCTTCTCAATGTCAGTATTCATGAGAAGTCTTTGATGTGTATAGACAAAATTCGAATTGGATCAGTAGATAGGCAGAGAGTAGCAATACTTCAAAGGTGATAAAATTTCCTGAAACGTCTCTTGAGAAATTTGACGCCTCTACGTTTGATACAAGATTAATTATTTACCAAAATTAAAGGATTCTTGCTGGTCGGCTGCTCATAGATCCCGTAGAATTTCTTCTCGTGCCTTCAAAATTATCATATTATGCAACAGCCCTGCTTTATTATCTATGCTCACAAACAAGAGAAAAAGACTAAATTGCAGGTTGAGTATATTATTTATTGCATTTCATCGACCTGTATGAATTTTATATTTTATCGCTTTTCAGTCAGCTACTTGCATCAATGATTCCGTGCTTTTTGTTGCTTCCAATAAATGTTGCAATTCTACAGCCACATATAATTCCAACGCAGTTGTTAAACCATTGGGTAAATATATGAAAAGTGTTTGTGCATTAGATATGTTTTAGTAGCATTGTTGTTGCTTCTGAGATATTTCATAAACATCCACAAAATACACTCGTTCTTGGCCCACTTCCAATACACACACACCCACACACATGCATACGTATGTATACATAAATATATTATGTGCATTAATGGTTAGGGTATTGTACTCATGATAGCGTGATCGTGACTTCGATTCCCATACCGACGGTTCATGGAGTTCTTGAAGAAAACACTTCATTTCATTTTGCCCCAATTCACTCAACTGAATATGGGTAACGCTGTGACAGCCTGGTATCTTGTTTAAGGGAAATGTTGGCCTGCGAGCCTACCCATTGGAATTGCTTTTGATTCAAATGATACAACAAAGCTAAGGAACGCATTGTGTCCAGCGGCGTATAATAAAATCCGTTAGTCTGGTTTAAACAATAACAAGGTGTCTGTTTTGCTAGTGTGGGGGTAAGCTGCGCTTATAGTCGCAAGAAAATATATTGACGTCAATGTACCTGGTATCAAAACACCTGGAAATTATAAACAAGCGAGATAACTCGCACCAGGCTCCATTTAGAAGTGACAGACATAATTTTTTTTTATTTTTGATTTCTCAATAGTGCGTACCCGAAACGAAGCCCGATCCAAACTAAATTGCTGTCTATGACAATATGCAAAATGGAATAAGAACTATCTGCTGGTTTGTCCCAACATTTCATGGAAATCGTTCAAATATGAATTAGAATCAGCTCGAGGGATATAAACAATATCTAACACACATACACAAGGTGTGTATTTTGCTAGTTCGTGGATAAACCGTTTTGCTAGTTCGTTTTTACTAGTTCGTTGAATAAACTGAATAATGACATACATACACGATGCGTATTGCGTATGCTCTCCTGATGACCCTTGAGGCATTTTGGTATCTAGCCTGTGGAATGTATGACTAACTGTATTTGCATTAGTAATTGGGAGTCTTAGAAATCTCCTTGTTATAGAGCTCCCAGCTCCGCACAACCAGAAATCTTTAAATGTTCCCGTCCAAACTCGTCCGCCATCAAACCATGCCAATAATGACTACCCTTTTAAACATAGTATTTAGTAATTTCATACTAAATGCCATGATGGAGCCTCGATTTGTTCTTCACACTGTGAAAAAATTGCTGTACCTTGTCTACGATATTAAGATCTATACTCTAAATCCTTCCAACAATGACATTTCTACATTTCTTCTTTCTAATTATCGTGTATTTTATATTACATTACACAATGTAAGCTTAGATATAAACGTTTTCGAGACGACACAGTATGGATTGAGGAAATTTGACAGTTTGTTCAATCATTTTGTGCTATCGTATATAGACCACCTTACTGGCAGTTATTTCTATCACTTTAAATATCAGATACATGTTCTCTCGTTTCCTGTTACTTATGAAGATCTTTTTTGATAAGTTAGAAGATCATATGTTCGGTTCAAATTCTAACACGTTGAGCGAGATCTTAGCGACTCATTCTTGCTTCACAGAATAAGTTGCCTTCAAGTAAATACAATGTCAAAAGTGCCGTGTTTGATACAACATTAATGTCTGTGATTAAAATAGAGTTTGCATATCACAGTATTGTTATATAGATATGACCATCGGACATTCTCGTGTGAAAACATATTTCGTCATAAGTCCCATAAACCAGGCCTGACCTTTAGTTATAAAACAGTTCCAAGTTTTACTTTCTAAATAACAAATAATGCTCACGTACATATACTTGATTAGATACTTGAGTTTGAAACTAACATAGAATAACTTTCAGTTTTAATGCTATGCGCAGATTTAGAACCAACGGGCAGAAAGTAAGCACACGAGTAAATCTTATTTAATTATCAATCATTTAAATGAATTTAAGAAAAAATATTTCGTTCAATGAAATTGTAAATGTATTTTGTGTAAATAACAATGATAGCTATCACAAAGATCGCTTGTTAATTTAAACACTGCTTTTAAGTTTTCTCAACATCGCATTCCCGCCTCAAACAATACTATGAATATTACACATACATACATACATGCATACATACATATGTACATATGGAAAGATATATACACATAGATGTATGTATTTGTGTGCGAGTGCGAGTGCGCATGCATGTGTATGCGTGTATCTATATATGCAGATGTGCATGTATGTATGTGTATATTTCTATAGAACGTGTTTAGGATATATTTTTAGACAGTTAACTTCAAACTCTACGTCTATAAAAGTCGAGCATAATAAAATACAACAAGTAGATTAGTAAATAAAATTATCGACTAAAGTTTATAACAAGCAATAAATATTTTATTGTTATTCTAATTATAATACTCCACATTAAAAGAACAGACAAAATTTAAAGCAAATAATTGTATATTTGTGCTTCGTTCTTTACTATTTTGTTTTCCAAGTTTACATTGCTTTAGATTTTTATTTATTGATCTCTGTTGAATGTTGGTTTGTAATCTCTGATATTTAGCTGTAAATTCATTCTTTGAACAATTATTTAGAACAGAAATAATTTTCGAAAACTTTCTATGCACTTCGTCTTTCATAATATCATGTCTTCGACGCATAGTTTTGATGTCGGTTGCGTGTATACATGTGTAAATATGTACTTGCTTACCTATCGACGTCTGTATGTGTGAAGTCTCGAATTTTAGTAATTAGGGTTTACGCCTCACGTTCGTAAGGTCACATGATCCATTACCGGGTGTGCATTATGTCTTTGAGAAAAATACATTATTTCATGTTACTCCAGTCCACTCAGCTGGCAAAAATGAGTAATATCTGTATTTCAAAGAGCCAGACTTTTCAAATCTTGTGTCACGCTAAATCTCCTACAGAAGTACTTTAAGTGTGCGCGAGTCTCTGGAGTGCTCAGCCGTTTGCACGTGAATTTTACGAACTGGCTGTTTGGTAGATCGGATCAATTGGAACCCTCGTTGTTGTAACCGACAGAGTGCCAGTTATATGCGTAGATAGATGCGTACATACATAAATACATATATTGAGAATAAGCTGTTACTCGCGAACGTCCATCGTTTGATATCTACAATCCTTTTGCTTATACTTTTCGAAGTCTACGTACATGCGGGCTAACATAGATATACCCTTGAATTTGTTATTCTTTGCCCAGGAGGTACATCCGGGATATAGCGAGCGGAGAAAAATCTGCAATTAGTAGGCCGGTTTTTATTTAGAAGTGAGAAAACTAGAGCATCGTGATAGAAGGTAGCATGAGGAATGATACATCGCACCGCCCGGGTCAGGATTTTAAGCCATTGAGTTAAGATCATAAGTCACATCCCTTAGATACCAGGTAACGCATAATTGATACGCATACATGCAAACACAAACACACAAACATACACACTTGCACACATATATACGTACTCACAGATACATACACACACACACACATATACAGACACACACAGAAACATATATACATACATATATATATATATATATATATATATATATATATATATATA
>NC_068992.1:53094143-53097818 GCF_001194135.2 Octopus bimaculoides
TATATATATATGTATATATATTGTATTTATTTATTTATGACACCACCATAAAAGTTGTAAAGCTTCAGACACTGAAATTCTTGCAGGATTTCACTTCAACCATGATGAGCGATGGAAGTTTTACACTAAAACGTTGCTGAATGTTACATTGGCTCTCCTTTTATAGCACTATAAATATTTCCTTTAAATGAATTATCACTATTGCTTGATAAATAATGCACATCAGCCCCTATTCGAATGCGGTATGGGACTCATCATTAATATATAATTACAAATAATGTTAATTCTGTTCTTCGGCCACGTTTAGTGCTACAGTAGAGACTCGGAAGCACGCTTTAAATGTTTTCCCCAATACAACAAGCTATAAAAACATAGAAATTAGGAAACAATTATATTAACTTATTGCACATGCATTACAGGATTTATGTAAATCTTAACATAGAAACTTTCTTACTTTAGCTAATTAGTAAAGGTTTTTTCAAATAAATGTCCTTAAAGTTACATAATAGCAATGTCGTAATGTAAAATGGCGTCGAATATCTTAGCATAGCTAACACGTTGTTTAGATGCTCCCAAGGTGAAAACATTCAAAACCTCGTAGTTATGCTTATAATTCCGTGCATGTTTTGCTATGATCATCAGTGTTTCATTAAAAGCTTTAACTGATCTGTCTCTCATTAAAACTATCGGGAATCCTTTCCTCATTTCCAGCTCAAGTAGATCATGGAATTCTATCGGAAAATGAGTGGCATTAGTTCTTTCTCTCACGGTATTGAAAGAACAGCATTGATTTAGCTGAATTGATTTTTCTCATTGTTTTATTGAGAAATACTAAGATACAATTCCTAAAGAACAATTCTGCGGGATTGTTGAATGCTGGATAGATGAAATTAATGTAATAAAGTATTTGGAAAATCAAAACGCATCAACAATGGGATAACAAAAATGTTAAAAGAACGTATTACAATAATGAAATCTTGAATTCTAAATAATATGAAATGAAATAAGTATCGAAAACATGGAATGATATAAAATCTATGCAAAATGATCTATCTATATGTGAAAGGCACAGTGTGTACGTGTGTGAAAGAGAGAGAAAGTGGGAGAGTATTGCATGCGTATGGAGAGAAAGTGTGTGGGTGTTTCCTGTAGATGTGTGTGAGAGAGAGAGCGTATGTTTTTGTGTGCTGTATGTGCGTAGGATCATGAGAGAGTGTATATAAGTGAGAAAGAGTCTGTACGGTATGTGTGTATGAGCGAGAGTGTATGCGAGTGAGAGAATGATTGTTCGTGTTGTACGTGTGTATGAGACAGACTGTGTGCATGTTACGAAGCGAGAGAGAGGGAGAAAGTCTATGTGTGCGTAAGAGAAACAATGTGTATATGTCTGTGTGTGTGCGAGCGCGCGTGGACAGTATGTGTGTGGTAGATGAGTCTGAATTTGCTGTACATGGGATAAGGAGGGTCTGTATGCTGTATATGTAAGTGCTGTGTGTGTTATCTGTGTGTATGGGAGGGAGTGTGTGGGTATGTGTGTGTACTTTGTGGGTATAGGTGTGCCGTGTGTATATGAGAGAGAAAGAGACAGTGTTTGTCTGCTGCACGTGTGTTGGAGACAGAGAGAGTGGGTATTCTAGTAAAACAATAGTGGAAATTTGGTTTGTAAATAAGAAAGAATTCCAATGAGTTTTATGTAAAAATACTATTCGAATATTTTCAAGACATCTAGATTTGATGAAAAACGATTGAATTAGAAAAGTTGGAATGTAACTATTAACAATATATTTACGATACTTGTCATTTATTATTAGCTTTCGAGTCAAAACAATTGCAGAACGTTAAAGGCCATTTGCGATTGTGAAGAAAGCATGACGGTACGTCAACGGATTGGGTGCAAAGGTACTTTTGTGTGCTTGAGATAGATAGAGAGAGAGGGGGAGGGGGGAGAGGGAGAGAGAGAGAGAGAGAGAGAGAGAGAGGGAGAGAGAGAGAGAGAGGGAGAGAGAGAGAGATTTCGGGATTATTTTAATCTAATATGATTATTTATAATTATGAACTAAATATTCATTGTTCTTAATCCAGTTTTGTAACACGTAAACACACGCAGGTGATAGCAAAATTAGGACCTGTATGAAAATGATCGCAGACACGAACTTAGAAATGTTCCCGCCAATTACATCACATTGGCATAGTTGCAACCTATTCACGAGTACAAGGCCGGTTGACAAGAAAACAAAAATAAGACAAAAATCATGGAAAATATACCGGAAATTATCATCTTCTATTTTAATTGTAATGCATTGCTTATACAGCAAAATATCATTCATGAATTATTTGATCTTATATTTTGAGTACCATCAAAAATAGTTCAACCATTTTCTTCCTGAAACGAGAGGCTTGGCTCGACATGAAAAAAAGTATTTTTGTATCCCAATGGCATACGCACTTACTGAAGTTTGCTGACTTCGTTATTATTATTTCTACACTCATTTCCTTAACATGGCTCGCATAGACTGAACTTCCTTTGACCAAACGATTACGGTCGATGATGTACAAGCAATAAGTTAATCATCAAAGATGTAGTAGACATATTACATCCACCCATGTTCTTCCAACTGAAATAAAAAACGGGATGTATGTAACAGCTCCACTAACTTCTAGACATATGACTGAATTTATGCTCTTTCATCATAGATTATTCTTTCCAGGATATGCTTCTACTAAATTGATATGCTTATATCTACTAAATCATATTTCTTTTGCAAACCTCTAAGTATGAATTTGTTCCTCACCTATCTTCTCTCTTTCTCTCTCTTTCACACACACACACACATACATACACAGACAGACAGATACTAATACTGCTGAAAACAGATTAATCTGTCGGAAGATGGTAAATGCAATTTTATAATTCGATACAAAGCGAGATTTCGAAAGTTTAATACATAACGTTTTAAATCGTGATGCAGATATGTATGAGAATGAGGTGGTGTTAGAAAGTACCCGTGTGCGTGTGTGTAGAAAACAATACCACTCACATCACTATGAACACCACTACCACAAACACTATCCCATAATCATCCTCGTCTTATCTTCCTACATTGAATATTATACTTTCTTTTGTACTCATAAATTATTACGCAGCTGGCCTGCTACTCAGCCAGATGCCATAACAATAATATAAGTATTCAATGGTACACAACTCCAAAAATTCGCATTTGGTCTCTGGCACTAACTTTAGTTCATATCTATAGTAATGCGATCTTTTGTGATGAGTCAAATTACCCATTTATTTATTAATACCAACATATATTCATTTGATAGTTTGTCAGTGTGCAAATAATTTTAACTACTTGGAGTACAAACTATTTTCACTTTGAGAAGATTTTTCTTACAACCATTTCCCTTCAGTCATCCAAGCTGCAGTTCCAATATCGGAGATGGTAGCCAGGCATGTCATTCATTTCGTTCGCTAAGATTCTAACAATGAGCGAGCAAGTGAGGCAGGTAGAAGCAGCAAGATGCAAAGCACAGTTTGTATCTATATCAGCCCTTTGAATTTGACTATTATATTGCCGATGATTTAAACGCTTTTTTTTGTGTCAAACACGTTTTTGTATGCGTACGTATGTGTGTGTGTGTGTGTGTGTGTGAGTGTGTGTGTGTGTGTGTGTG
>NC_068992.1:53097828-53103328 GCF_001194135.2 Octopus bimaculoides
TGTGTGTGTGTGTGTGTGTGTGTGTGTGTGTGTGTGTGTACGTATGTGTAATACGTGTATAGATTGATAGACAGACAGATAGTCAGATAGATAGATAGAGAGTTGGACAGACAGACAGATAGACAAACAGACAGACATATAGATAGATAGATAGATAGATAGATAGATAGATAGATAGATAGATAGATAGATAGAAAAAGAAATAGAAAGAAGATAGGTTAGATACACTCAAATACATTGTGCCTGTGGGAATGTGCGGGAGCATATCGATAACTTATACAAACATGTATACGTGTGTATATCTGTAAGTATTTGTTCGCAATATAATATCTTCTGTTTACGTGCTCAACATGTAGAACATGCTAAACTATATAAAACAGAAACCACTTATTTACTCACATTAAAATTTTTATCGCTCACGACCTTGATCAGCGAATACAAACATACAGTGAGACGCCATTTTAGTTAGAAGAAACACAATGTATTAAAAATATAAAATACAAACATATAAATGGAAAAGGAAAATTAAAGTCCACGTATTACAATAACTCTTAGCAATGTTTACTTTATTAAAATATTGTTATCAGTTCCCACTCTTTTTTTACTGTTTCTTTTGTCATTATATATATTATCGTTTACAGCTCACTGAATCACTTTCTCTTTTTTTATGTTTCTCCCAATGTTCTTCCATCATGTTTAGATTCACTGCAGTTGTTGCTATTATGTAATCTAATTATAATTGTGGTACTTGCTTGTAGTTGCGTTGATCAGGTCATGATCAATACTAATAGAAAATTTGATGAATCTGGAGATTACTTTCTAGAGAAACAACTAGCGGTGATATCGATATAATGATACATCTTTGTGTATTCAATTTATTCATCTGCAAGAAAAATTGTGAGATATTGCAGTGAAGCTTTTCATAAACACTTTTGCCAGAAGTTCTCTGAACTATTTCTCTTAATTAATGTAGAATCTGTTGTGCCGATTTCCGAGAGAGAAGATAATTTACAGTTATTAAGAACGAGCAAATTCTAATTACATTTCAAATGCTTTATTATTTATCCTCTGTGACCGAAATATTTTTTAAAGTGCTTCCATTTATACTCTATTCTCGAAGATATGTAGTTAGATTCAACTAACACCTTATAGAGTATATCGTTCACAATTTCAATAGCTATATGCAACGTTTTCCGGCATGGGGTCCTCTTGGACACGTTCTCACAGAACGCAGAATTTGTATTGGTATAACATTTTATCTAAGATATATAAGATACTGAGTGGAGGCAAATGACGTTTGCGTTGCATTTCAAATGCCAAAATTACACAAAACACGAAAGTTGATATAAACTGCGTGTGCAATCCTGAGTGGTGTAGAAATTTGCTTCGCAGCTTCTTGGCCTCGGTTTCAGCATAACCGTGTGAAATTCATCGTGCACATAGTCTCACACACACGGACATATATCTGTGCGTCTTTGTGTTTGATCACCACCGTCTGGAAAGTAATTTCTGTCGCCGTAAATTAGTGATTAAGCAAAACAAAAATGGAGGAACAAAATCCGGATTTAAGCAGAGAAATAGTAGGGTTGATTTAGATTTGTTAAACTTGGCGCTTCCTCTGAAATGTAAAATGTTTATTTTTCACTGAAAAACATTTTTTTTAAACATACATACTACATTCTAGAACATACACTTTCCAATTTAAAAAAGCTAAATATATCGGATAGTTGTACATTTACGTAAACAGGGTTTTGTAATTCTTCCGTGTAGAAGAAGAATATAGGCTTTAAAATATTGCACAATGGAAATGTCAAACTGACATATTCTCTGCATGCTGATAAGCATGTCATGTTGAACTGAATCAAAAGACATCTATAGCTTACTCTTTATTTTATCTAAGATTATGTGTCACATTACACACTTGTGAGTTTGAAATCTAGATTGTGAAGATATAGTTATATATATATATATATATATATACTCGCACACATACATGTATATGCATATGTGTATATATATATATATATATATATATATACAAACAAACATGTGTGTATACCTGGGTATATACATATGAATACATAGTTACACACATTTGTGTGTATGTTTATACATACATACACATATATCTATCTATCTACTATCTCTCTCTCTCTCTCTCTCTCTCTCTATATATATATATATATATATATATATATATATATATATATATATATATGTACATACATATCATTAACAAAGTAGCAGTTTACAAAGTAAAAGGTAAAAGAAATCGATCGATCTCCTCTCCCACTTCAAAACAGCTGCCCTTGCACCAAAATTAGAAAAATAAAATTGTCTCATCCGCAGAACGATTCCCTTATCTTATTTTCCTTCCCTTTTCAATTTCTTTTTATATTTTGTACTGCATAATAAAGCAGATCCTTATTCTTGTATAGCAGATGGAAATGGATGACGATATTTTATGAAAACAAGTTGATTCGGTCTTACATTTTTAACATGAACGAATTAGAGCGCTTTTGAACTACCATGAAGCAATTCATTAAATTATAAATGAAGCAATGCATACATAGATTATTTTATGTATAGAAGCAAATAATATATGAAATTTAGAAGAAATCTTGAAGATTCGAACGAAAAATTAGAAGTAGCGCCACATGAAGGAAGATTTGCAAAGCTTGGTAGGGACGAATTAAGCCAATGCGAAAATCATGTATGTATCAGACAAGTAATTGGTATAGAAGCAGAAACGGATGTTTTATAGTAGCTGCACCGGATGAATGGGTTGCTACAAATTTTTCATCACCTTCCGCGGGAGAATATTGCAACGAAAACGGGTGGAATGTGTGTGTGTATATATATATATATGTGTGTGTATGTATGTATGTATGTATGTATGTATATGTATATGTGTCTCTGCGTATGTATACATAGATGGATATATATGTGTGTGTGTGTGTGTGTGTGTATGCATATGTATAAATATGCGTGTGTATGACTATATATGCATATGTGTATATTAAAACAAAATGTTAAATTCTTGTCCTAGAGTTACCAAAGTTTTCGTATCCACGAAAGCCGCAGTCTTGTGGACAGCTCGTTAGACTCTATACAAAGACAAAAAAAGTTAAACTTTCTAACACGCAGACGTGAGGTAACGCCCAGATACCTAGATTTAACAGCTAACGTATTAATGGAGACGGAGATTTAACACCTAACGTTAATGGAGACGGGTTATCTCCCTTAGACCAGACGATAAGTTCCTTTGCCGGTCCGCAAGTGCGGAGATCAAATTTTCCAGTAAGAAGTGCTTGAATTTGACACATGTAGAGAAAACGTCTTTACGACTATTCAACGCGCCAGGTTTAGCGTAGTCCTTGCAGATTTTGCAGCGGCCACTTCCCATTAATATATGGGCCTAGACTGGATAATCTATTATTTTCCACCTGATATCACATGGAGAACTTCGATTATAGATGTGCCACACATTGCTTGTCAGGGACGACACAAAACGTCTCACTGAGTTTTCTTAGTTTTATTGTTCAATCTCTTCAGGAAAAGCAAGAATATTTTAGTCTTAGTATAAGTAAGGTGTGATATTAAATATTAATGTAAGTACGGGATTAAGTATAAAGATCAAAATAAAAAATAAATCTAGAAGAAAAATCAGAAATATTTGTAAGTATTAAGGGTTAATACAGGGTTATGGGAATAAAAATAGTGGTTATAAGTATGCGCCTATAAAAATGTAGTCTTACTGAAAAATATGCGGTTGGTGTGATAGATACTAATTGATCCGCTTAAGTGCTAAAAAAACAGGATACATATATATATATATATATATAGTGATGACAAGTATGATGATGATGATGATGATGATGATGATGATGATGATGATGATGATGATGATGATGATGATGATGATGATGATGATGACGAAGATTTGGAGGATGAGGACAATCAAGGTGATGATTATAATAATGATGAAAAGAAGAAGAAGAAGAAGAAGAAGAAGAAGAAGAAGAAGAAGAAGAAGAAGAAGAAGAAGAAGAAGAAGAAGAAGAACAACAACAACAACAACAACAACAACAACAATAATACGGACGAAACGCTGCTACACATTTCGTCCGGTGTGCTAACGATTCTTCCAGCTTGCCGCATTAAACGACGATGAATACTAAGAACAAGAAATAGAAGTATATATGAGTGTGTGTTAAATTTTATATCTGCGTCTTTCACTACTGTATGCATTTGAATTTTACATGTCTATACCACCATACAGATGCACAAATGTATTCCGACACGCCTGCTGTTGAATGCAAACATATAGAGCCAAATGTATATACATACACACACGCACACACACACATATATACGCCTATTTACATATACATATTTTCTTCTCTGTATGACTGCATGTGTTTATACATTTATTTATGTATACGCATATATGCGTGTGCGTAAATACAAATATATATATATATATATATATATATATATATATATATATATATACATACGTACACACACACATATCTATATATACACATATACATACATATATGCCTACATATATATATATAAATATATGTGTATATCGAAATATATATATGCATATACATACATAGATGCCTACATATATATGTATATATATATATATATAAATATAAATATATGAATATATATATATACATATATGTATATACATATATATATATATATACATATATGCCTATATATACATATGCATATATATAAATATATATAGATATATAAATATATATAGATATATACAGTGAGACAGAGAAAGCGAAACAGAGAAAGTAATGCATATATGCTTATATGTGGTCGTCCATGCGCTTGCATTTCAGTTTGCTTCTAATCAGTGTTTCTGCGCATGTCTGCCAGTTTCGTTATTATACACGCTTTTGCAGAAAGATGCAAATGACAGCTTTGAAATGATTAGAAAAAGCATCACTGTATTAATCCTTTCACTACTTACGTAGATTATCTTTATATCTTGTGGCACCAGACAGTCTGACTGATATCTGTGAAACATATTGTTCATGAGAAATTACCTCCATATTTAAACAGGGAACAAATTATTTGACTAGCATGTATATTATCAGCAATTCAGTGATTATATGTTTTGTTACAATATTCTAATAGTTCTAGAAATGCATGTGTTTATCTTCGCAATTATGAATATATGTACATATGTCTGTGCATATATAGATATATTTATACACATACATACGTATGTGTATATTTATATTCATACACATACAACCATATAAATATAAAAGAATGTACATGTATATATTTATATATATGCGTGTGCGTGTGCGTGTGTGTGTAGAGTTTTGGTGATGCAAACAGGAAAAAATAGAACTCAATATATGAGTAAATGTATATTTTTATTGATATTTATTGGATCTCACAGAGTACCTACACACGAAACTCTCACTTCTTGAATGACTCTGTTGCTTCTGATATATAT
>NC_068992.1:53103370-53105193 GCF_001194135.2 Octopus bimaculoides
ATATATATATATATATATATATATATATATATACACACACATTTATATCCACATACGTGCGTAAGTATATATGTATATATAAATATGTACATGCGTGTGTATACATTTGTGCGCGTATATCTATATATATTTATGTATGTTTTTGTGCATGTGTGTATGTCTGTGTGTGTACGTGCGTGTATGCGCGTACGCACGCATTTGTATAATACATATATATGCGAGAGCGATTTCATGTGATATACGAATGCGTACCAGTGATGTAATACGTAGCAAATAATTGTACAGAAGCATATTTTGAAACCTATACTTATTGACTCTATTCCTACAGGGTTAAGCCCGTACGAAATATTTGCTATGCATAATTTATCGCCGTTACCACACACGTCTGATACATGTATTTGCAGATTTCATATTTCTGTGCTACTTACGTTTCAAAATCATGTGCAAACATATTTTACGCACACATATATTCGCACTAACAGGCGCGTACGCACACACACACACACACACACACACACAACCACAAAAACACACATGTGCGTATGCACATACATATACACATACACACAAACACACACACGTATCTACACGCGCACAAACACACAAACACGCACGCACGCATATATATATATATACGTTTTTCCCTACCACCGCTTGATAAGAGGTGTTAGTGTGTTGATATTGTCGTAAGTTACTGGCTCTGCAAAGTTGTGAAAAAGAAGACACACACATTGGACGAAGCGCGGGCAAACGGCGGAAGTAACTCGGTCTCATTGAGTAGTCTGCATTGAATAGTCTGCTTTTTAGTAGTCTGCATTGAGTAGTCTGCATTGAGTAAACTTGGAAGGAAGAAAGCAAGCGATTAGCAGCGTCGTTCGGAGCGAGCAAAGGGTAGTTGATACATTCGACGAAAATTGAAAGGGGATGCCCCCAAAATAGCTACAGTCTAATGTTGGAAACAGGTAACTGATAAAAAATAGAAAGTAAACGAAAAACATCCTATATACCGCAATGTCCACTTTATTCATACAGTAGAGTTTACGTGCATAGAGATATAAACATCCTCAACACACACGTATATACTTTTAGCGAATTACATTCATTAAATAAAATAATAGAGTAAAGAGGATCAATTACTCACATCAAATAATGAAAACATACTTTTATAAATGGAAATGAAAACAACTGAAATAATATAAATCGAAGACTATAGTATTCGATTACCTTAATGAAAATCGGTGTAATGAATATAAGCAAATATTTACGAAATATCAGTGAATACTAAAAGAGAAATAAATGAATGAAAATTAAATTAAAACAAAACAGCATCATCAGTATTAATATCATCACCATTCACACCTCCATCATTTTCTTTGTCATCATGATCATCATAGTCGCTGTCGTCGTCGTCTGAATCATCATCGTCGTCATCACCATCATCATCAGCAACAGCAGCATTATCATCATCCTCATCATCATAATCCTCATCATCACCATCATCATCATCATCATCATCATCATCATCATTGCCAACATTCTCATGGTCTTTATCATCACCGCCAATTCCAGAGTCAACATCCCCACCGTCGTCATCATGCCGTGTATCATCGTCGCAGTCATCGTCGTCACCGCGATCCGCATCAGCTTTGTCGTCGTCGTTGTCGCTATCTTTGTCGTCATCGTTCTCGTCGTGCCCCCACCCCCACCCCCACCGTTATCATCATCTCTCCAACACTAACAGCACCATCCGCATAACTAACACCAACGCCAGCTACTATTAACCTCCAACTCGTATTCCTCGTCTTCTTCCACTCCCCTCCTAC
>NC_068992.1:53106075-53106956 GCF_001194135.2 Octopus bimaculoides
ATATATGCATATGAATAAACACACACAGAGGTTGTGGTGAATAAACTGACGCCTAAATTACACAAAAATTACACAGATATAATTACCAAAATTACATAAAATATCGTGAAATAACAAAGAGTTAAGTTTATTCAATAAAATCGCCATTTTCTTCAACCACGGCTTCCAGACAACTTCAGAATCTCCTACAACTTTTCTAGACTGTCTCCGTAATTTGGTGAATGCTGCCATAACCGTTGCCTTCAATTAATCTTTGGTGTTACAAGGAGTTTTGGTGCGCCCCAAACATAATAATCAAGGGGGCTGCAGTCTGGGGAGTTAGGTGGCCAGACCTTAGGGGTGATGTGGTCGCAGAAATTGACAGGATAATCCTGCAGGTGTGGCATGGGGCAGGGTCCTGTTGCCAGACAGGGTCTTCCAGCAGCCACACTCTTGACCCAGAGCAGCAATAACTCCCCCAGGTACTTGATGTCGGCCTCCCTGTTGAGTCTGAGGCTGTGTTGGAAGATGATGAATGGAGCCATAACGTCGCCATCACTAGTGACCACTAGAAACACCATGATGTTGAGTGGATGTTTGATCTTTATCACTCTCAGTACTTGTCCTCAGATTGGCAGCCAAACTCTCTGAAATGTTCGTATTGGAGCTTCAGACGCGAATGCCAAGCAGTATAGGACGTCGTCTCCAAACTTTTGACAGAGTGAATTGCTGTTTTTCTCATAGACGGTAAGCAACTAACCCTACAATACTGTGCAGTTGAAAGAATGCAAAACAGACGATGCGTGTGCGCGAAACTAAATATAAATAACATGGTGAAAATTTACCCATCCCTGTTTATATATATGTATGTATGTATATTTATATATATACACATATATATA